>NC_087126.1:9090909-9393939 GCF_030705265.1 Helicoverpa armigera
AAACCGGAAATGAAAAATCAGCTGGTAAGAATCCAGCCATTTTGATAATTAGCGGGTTAAACAAGGGTGTGAGGCTATTTAATTTGACAGCTCATTTAAGACATTGCTAAGAAAATGATTTATTTCAGCCACGTTTATAAGTAAGATTTTTTCTTAAACATCTCTTAAGTATAACTTATTATTTTATAAGTAAGGCTGTACGTATTTAAAATATTAATTATTTGATTGTAGCCGATCTATGCTATGAAGGCAATTTTTTTTTGGTAAACTTTTTAGTGAGTTATCAATAAATCTATATTAATTTTTCGAATATGAAAAAAAAAAAAAAATTAGCCTTATTCAGTAATCTGCTATTTTATATGAATTGTATACTTGAAAGTTACTTTGAAATACGATAGTTATAGAAATATTGAATGGGACTTAGGTCGATACCATCTTAATGCCGTGTAAGTCCTCACGAAACCCGAATATTTTCTCTACATACATATTCAGAGCGCGGTGGGATTCTAGTTGGTACAGAATTATATTCTTATATTATTGCCTGACGAAAAAGCTTTTATGTAAAAGAAAATAACAAGTGAAAATTGGTTTTTGGATTTATGGCTTGCCAGTGCTTTTTCTCGTAACCAAACATAATATTATGCACCTATATTTTTTAGGATAAGTCATGTTAAAAGTTGTATAGAGCATTGGGCACTGTTAGGTATTCTCCGCCACGAAATCATAAACCGTGACATTTTATAAAAATCCTTTTATATTGAATTCAAATGCAGTCACAGGCACAATACATTATTCCGCATAATATTTCAATTGACAATAAATTCCTTTGGCCCGATTCACTTTGACGACAGCCAGAGAAAGTCCTGTGTGAATACGAGATGGCTTCATAACATTCTTACATTATTCACTTCAAAATATGAAAATATTCCACATTTTAAAATTGAATTTAGAATATCGATGAGAACGTTTAAATATGGCGTCTGATGTAACGTCATTTAGCTGCATCGGGCTTCCCGAAGCAAGATGTTTAAGCACTGCTTGAACATGTATTTAGCTAGAGCCCAATTGCAACAATTTAAAAGCTTTGATATCCCCACTGGTAGAGAGCGAGAAGTTTTTGTAAAATATGTCACTGGTCTGGCGTGCACTTGGAGAGGCCTATGTCCAGCAGTGGACTGCGATAGGCTGATGATGTGATGATGTGATGTGATGTCACTGGTCAAGTGGAGCCGAAGTCCGTGGGGGACAGTGGGAATATACTTACTATGTAAAACAGTATTTATCTTTGTCAATCACTACACACTTTTTATTGAAACACGATTTTTCAATAAAACAGTTTCGTTTTCGGGCTTTTTTGTCTGTTAAAGTTTTGGCCACGTGTAAAGTGGCTTAACTTGAAGTTTCTGATTTTTGATTCAAAAGAGTACCTATTGATGTGGTTCAGGAAATGTAGGATCTTTATTTCAGTATTACGATCTTCAATAAAGACACTTTTAATGGGAACAGGCGTACGACAGCGATCGCAGGGTTTTATGAAAGATTTTACAGTTAAGTGAAAGTAAAATGTTTCATCGCGTTTAAGAAGCTAGCTTTTGTTAAGAAGAGTGGCACTCTAGTGTAGATCGATAGCCGTTTGAATGGAAGCCGTCTTGATAGCCTAGTTTTTGTGGCGGCTTAGCAGAATTTACGCGACACAAGGACAATAGGCTTGGATACCACCGTAATGTCTGCCCCTCTCGTCTCGTCTGAGGTCGTTTTATTTGTACTATTTCTATCTAGGTAAGGATTAGTTTGTCTGTCTGCTTAACGACCTTTTCGTTTGTGTAGATTCGATTTTGATTGTCGAAAGTTTTGTGGTTTGCGCAGAGTTTAGACGACATTAGAACATGCTGTGTGTTCCTGCACAAGGATAAAAACTAGCCTGTATATTTGACGTGTATAAGCTATATACGTGTATTACTGCCAAGTTTTAAAATCCATTCAGATGTTTTTGCATGAAAGTGTAACAAACTCACATAGAGACATTCATTATAGCCTTAAAAACTTTCGCATTTATAATTTTAGTAAGATATTCATGAGACAGTTTGAAGAGTAAAATGTATTTTTAAATAAATACAAAGAAGGCTAAGTATAGTAGGTCACAACAAAAGTGTTATAACGTTAAAAGGCCCTATCACATTTCCACTCGGAGCGAAGACATTTGTCTTAGGCGCCGGTCTAGGGCTGGTATTTAACAAATGATGTGGAAATGTTCAGCCATTTCATCTACCATTACCGCCGAGTAGTTTCTCGTCTGAATGTACCTTTCCTTTTTAGTTGGGGAATGTTTATTAAAACAATGCCAAAGAAAAAACAAAATTAATGTCGAACTATTTATGGAAAAGCTGAGAACAGTTTTTCAAACTTTTAAAGTAGGACTTCCAAATGTCCTATAATTTTCCTTGAGTTTGTAATTATTATCTTAGAAGTTTTCTGTTAAATTGACTGCTTTCAGACTACCTGATTATGTCCCTCGTGTACGCTCGGCTTTTGTATAAAATTCGGTTCGAAAGTTGCTAGAAAAGTCGAGCGAAAAATCCGCTAGTGTGAAACTGCAGATACAGGGGAAAGGCAACAAACAGTGAAACAAATCTTTCTAATAATATGTTGTTATCTATAAGTTTTCTTCAAAGGCCAACGTCATAGAGACATAGCAGTTCTAAATTAGTCAGATCTGATAAGACTAGAAACTGCCGCAGTCCATTTGGCATAACACATTTAAGTTCTATTTTAATTTAACGCTACGACACCGGTAACTAAGGCTTAGGACTTAGACTAGCTGTTGTACTATTCCAGTAATGTAATGCGAAACTTTGGCCCATTTTACATTGCCTCGAATGGATTAATGACATGCATAATGAGTATGGGGTCAGACAAATTTTAATGTGACTCTATAAGTATTATAAATACATATGTATCTTGGCTCCCGACGGCTGAACGTAAGGTGTACTAAATGTAAAGGAAAACAATTTGACGAAATTTCTGAAAACGTCATTTCAACTATCTAACAACAGAATTGCACCCATCATCCTCCGAGCCTTTTTCCCAACTGTGTTGGGGTCGGCTTCCAGTATTGCGCCCATCAATCAAAATATTACAAAAATACATTATAGTTGATGTAACTCCCACAGTCATAGCCTGAATTACATCAGATGAGTATCTGCAACACGGATCACAAAATGACTAGCGGAGATGTCATACGCAAAATCACATAAAAAAGTAGCGCGCCAAAATGCGGGTGATCGGGGGTCGAGAGACATTACTAGCGCCACCCTCCCGTTTAGTTTTCCTAAAACCAAATCACCAATCAAGATCAAACTTTGTCTCAAGGAATCCGAACGCCTCGTAACGTCAGCTTAAAAGTAACTGATTATTTTGGTCACGGACCTACAAGAAGGCGCCTGACCTACCTGTCTGGCATCTCCATATCTTTCCTTCCTCTATGATTAGTAATGTATGCACACGAGTACTGCACCGATAGCTCAGCGCTCAAGGACATACTACTGCAGTGTTGCAAGGTCAATTTGTTCAATTACATACATATCCTGAAGTAACACGTACAATTAAGAGGAACCGATGTGAAAAATATTAAACTAAACAATATTACAAATGGAATATGGATATGCTTGTGGTGAAAGAGCATTGCGGTAAAACGGTAGAAACAGTTTTGATAAAAGGTCCAAAGAAAAAATTGGGACCCTGAGAGACAGTTTTAGGTTTTTTTTAATCCGGGTTCGTGAAATCGTTCAGTAGGTACAGATCAATGGTTCAAGAAAGGTGCATGACTAATCATGAAATCGATGTGGGAATTCCTAATTTACAGTGGACGTTCCACGAAACTGCAGTCATGCTACATTCGGAAGAGGTGTGACTAATTTTCTTTAGCAGAAGTTATGACAAACATAAATGAAGCTTTTAAAATCAATTTAAACATTAATCTTGCATAAAAGCGTAACACCGGACTTAAAATCGTTATTCTTGCTAATATTATAACGCGATATGAATGTAGGTACATACATATATGTACATGTATGTTGCTCTTTCATGGAAATATTGATGATTCTTTGCAGTAATCATCCAGATGTTTCCCAAACTATACGGAGTCGGTATCCAATGTTAACCAGATGCAGCTTATTGCCAATGTTTTACTTTGACCGTCTACCTATCTGATCTCCTGAACCCAGTAATCCGATACCCCTTGGTAACTGGCTGTCAGACTTTCTGTCTACTGACCCCTAACTACTGCCAAAGATGTTCAAATGTCAGCCGGGAACCACAGAGGTGCGTTAAACATCTCTGAATAATAAAGGCTTCTTTTTATCCATGTGTGGGAAGTAGTTCCCTCGGGTCGTGGGTAAAACCGCGGGTGGAAACTAGTATCAAATGTCCCATAAAATATATTTTGTTACGTGTAATATATACGAAGTATTGATAAACCTAAAAATAGGTACACCCACAATCATAGAATCCTCACAACATTTATTAATCTCTGTTACTAAGAACGCCGGTTTTGAGACCATAAGAAGCTTTTGATATTTCAGAAATTGTAAACCTTTTTCGTATAATTAATTAATTTCTAGATATAAACTGCTGTTGTGAAGTCAGATTACTCAAGGGTGTATTTTTTTTAATGAACAAAAGAAAGAGAGCCACGGAATGTCAGTTGGATGCGCTTGCCTCAATGGAAGCTCCATTGAGGTAGGTTTGAATGTCAGCTCGTTCTTTTTATGAATGTGCTCAAGCTTGCATGATGCAGGTACGCGTATAAATAAGGTAAGTCTCATTCATAGAAGAGGCAGAGGTATTCCAAATAATCATTTGACAGATCTCTAAAGCAAATCATTTTACAAGTATCGTCTTTTCAAATATAAAATTGTCAAATGTGCGACTATAAAGTGTTTGAAACAAAGACTATCAAAAACGTAATTTCTTTGCCGTCTCGCGAAATTGCGACGTCAACACGCTTGGCACGACAGCTGTATGGTTTGTTAAATTTTTTATTGCTCTGAGGAACCGCACGAGATCCGAGTGAACGCTTCACTTAACTGATAGTGGATTCTTCTTACAAAACACGAACGTTTTTAAAGTAAGTGGGCTTTGGTAGTCTAGACTAAAATCGTAAAATGGAATATAAGGTAATCAATCGGTAATAACTATAGAACTTTGATCACGAAATGGAAGAGTGACAGGCGTCGTAGACAACGGACACACACGCAAAACGTCATAAGTACTATGTAAAAATAGGCGATTTACTACATGTATAGTATGTAATGCAGATTCTAGTGGAAGCCGTAATGAGGAAAGGTCAAACACAATGCCTTACTCGTCAATTAGAGGATTAACGGCATAACCAACATACGGCAGCTGACAAAAGAGGAACAAGGATTTCTATCGCGTTCGCACTCTTTTGTCATAATGCAGCTACCCCAGGTGTACAACTGGGAGCGGATATTTTTTGCTTGCAGCCAAACAATTAAATGTGGCATTGTACCGCAAATGAATAGCGGATCCAGGGCGGACATGTCATTGCAAACACATAATGAAAGGTATACCTTTTATCCGGCGAGCCCTGTGTGCGAACGCCGGCGTCCGTGGCGGTTAGCCCCTGGTGATGTAGTGTCGAGTGGGTCGGGTGATGGAAGCGCCAAGGAGGGCTCCTGGCCGCGAGGGGCCGGCGTTGCTGCGCGTAGCGAGCGATGGGCGCGCGTGTGCCTCGAGGTCGGTTTGCCGGCGGAGTGGGCCGAGGGTGACAGCCGGCGGGGTGCGCGCGCCTGCAGCACCGCGCATGCGTGCCAGCGCGCCGCAACTTACTGAATACACCAACACGCAGCGCCACTACATGTGCTATACTGGCGCGCTGCCGCCTTACCTACATATCGAGGTGAGCATTATACGTATTTTTTATAATCTTCGGTTTTGACCTATATTATATTCTTACTTATTGTATTATAAGTTTTTGTAACGTTCACTTGAATGAATTATTGTAGCGAGGTTTAGAATTTATATTCTTAGCGACGCGCTATATCAACAAAAGCTGTGACATTCATGAACGTTTTTGTTGCTGAAAGAATTTTCAGTAGCGTGTCGTTTTGATGTTGTAGGTTTATTATGGCAATAATATTAGAAGATTTCCTGCAGTAAGTAATTAGGGGGTGTTAAATGGTTGTATGTAGGTAGTGTAGATGTTAAGATCAGCTGTTTGTGTCAGGTTATCGGTGTGGGGTATCGATTGGCGGCACTTTCACCGCTGGGCGCGAACTAACTGTTATTCTGTTTTGGCGCGGCTCCAGCAATGGCGGACACCCACCCTGTTACTAAGCACACGCCATTTTTGCGTAACAATTACGAACAACTTAGCTAGTTAGCTAAAAACTAAAGTATAGTAAAATAAAATATGCTTTTTTCTGGTCATAATGGCAGCTTTAGACATTCGTGTACCTGAATAAAGATATCGAATGTAAGTTTGCGTATCGTTCACGGTTCATTTAGTGGGTGAATTGTGATCGTCCTTTTGTCGTTTTTAGGAGCGGCACAACAATGTCTGTGTTTATGTCATGCTAGATTGTAAAGGTGCGCCCAATCTCCTCTGCCGTTTAGTGAAAACAATATCTAACCAAATTAACTTAGCTACCTGTACGTATTTATGTAAATAGTTGACTAGATTTTTTTTTTTTGCAATTTTTGTTCTCTTTCTCTTTTGCAATGCACTTTTTTTTGTTGTATCAAAGACAAAAAACAAATAATGGTAAGGTTAATTAAGTAACTTGCTAGAAATATGCTCTGAAAGCTCTATCAAATGCACGGTAATTTATCGGAAGTTTAATTTATTGTTAGCTTTGTACAGGTCAAACGCACGACTTTGCTAAACTATCTATGTGTTTACGCACACCCACGCAACTGAGAGTATCTGCATTGCTACAAACCATATCGGAAGATTTTCAGTTGATTACCTACCTAGGTACTCATTTACATCTTTAGTTGCTACTAATTAATTAATCTCGAATTTGGTGAAGCCAAAAAAGATGCATTTTTTGTTTATGTACCTAAATTAGTTTTTTAACTATTCGTAAACAAGAAATAAGTTTATTTATTATTTTTTCGACTGATATCAGCAGCTAGTTAACGACTATAGAGCATTATTGGAAGTGAAAAACTCTGCGGTATACGATGCCCCTTATTTAGGATAGGCACTTATTTAGGGTTGCACCTGTTATGGAAGCCATAGAGAATTAAAGAATCTAATTTTAAACATGCAATAGGCAGTTCGCTGGTTGATACTCGTTCAACACAAAACATAAGTGGACAGCAATTGGCTTATATGATGATGATGATTACTTAGTTACCTACTACCCTTAACAAAATAAGCTTTTCCATCTTCCAGAAACTTTCCGCCATTATTTAATTCTGTTATTTTTCTTCGACGTCATTGTAAGTCGTTATACAAGTTTTCACATTTATTAAATTGCGTATGTTTTGATGTTACTTAATCACGTAACAGTTATGGCCGATTAGATTTTTGTAATAGTGATTGTGGAATTAAAACATTAGGTATCTTGTGATAAGAATAATTTATGGTTGTTTATACTACTAACTAGGATGCAATATATCTAGGTTATCATAGAAAAATAATATACAAAATCGGTTTAGTGGATTCACAAAATAACCCCTACAAAGACTAACCGTCTTACCACAAAAACTTTTAAACGTCAGTTTATGCCTTGTCTAAAAAAATGTCAAATTATGACGTTGACATATGGTTCATTTTGCAGCCAAAATTTTATTAGACAAGTGTAAAACAGGGTTTAAAGTTTTTGTAGTAAGGCCCAGAAAGTTTAACTCTTACGGCCCTTCCCAATATTCTATACTAGCTTCCGCCAGCGGCTTCGCCCGCGTGGTGTGTTGATAAAAAGTAGCCTATGTGTTAATCCAGGGTATCACCTATCTACATACCAAATTTCAATTAAATCGGTCCAGCCGTTTTTGCGTGATTGAATAACAAACATACATCCATACATTCTCACAAACTTTCACATTTATAATATAAAGTAGGATATCTGTTGATTTGCCTACTAGAGATAGAATTTTGACAAAAGCTACGTGCAAGTAACGTCACATTCCTATCGCTGGATAGATAGAATATGGGAACGACCGTTAGTAATTATAGATAGAGATTCATCATTGAATCAGAGAGCCCAAAAGGATTATTCTAACGTATCATAATACAAGGTCCCAATTGCTAATAAGGAGTAGGTAATGTCAATCTCTAACATTCGATAGCTGCCGAATATCTTTTGTTTATTAAGCTTCTAATGTACGTATCACTTTACTTGTTTGAACTGTATTTATAAATATTCGCAAGAAATTCGTGGAAGCAGATAATAATGTCTCTGTATTAAGTAATGAACAAGTTGGTGTCAAGTTTATAGATTTAAGTGCTTTGTTATAATCTTGGCACGAACACGAAAAATTTTCTGAAATACACCCTGCTTCGTAATTTATGTTATTTTTAGATAAAGTTTTAAGTTACGACTTGTCGGTTCTTTTAAGAATTGAACGAAGCTTACAAAAGTGACGTCATCTCAGATGTTCAAAATGAAAGGAATAATAGACTAGACACAATAGGGGATTAAAATGGGAGCACCCTTTTGAAGATTGAGTTACAAGGTCAAATAGGGTATTTATTCTTACCTGCAGGTTAGTTGAAATTGTTCAAATAAAGTTGTATTTTTACTGATAGTATTTTTTAATCTTATTTTTTGGTACCGATACCACAATCAAGTGGAGATGTGATACAAAAAGTTTTTATCATCGCTGATTAACGGGCGCTTATTAGTTAATTGTTATCAAGTAATAAAAAAAAGGTAAAGCAATAGTAGTATATACAAAACTTACTTCTGTAGTTCTGATGCAAGTTAAATGAAACTTCTTAGTTCTCACTCAAACACTACTTAGCTGTACACAAACTTTACCTTATCGAGAGCCCCAAAGATCTGTACTGCATTAACCGTCAAATCCGTAGCGGACCCCAATCGGGGTCTGAACATCAATGTCACCGTAAGCTCGGTTTAGACCCCAATTGGGGTCTGCGAATCAGTCACACACTTTCCTAATTATTTACGCTCATATTTATTTTCTTTCCAATCAAACCACATTTGTGAGTACTAAATAAAATAAATAAATAAATTTAAATTATTTTTACGCATTCAAACCTTTCATATTTAGCATCCCTTTAGAAATATACCTTTTTAAAATCCAATCGTAATTACCGGGAATTCTGATCGAACTCGCCATGTTTGTTTACATTAGTTGTTTTTTTAAATTTGAAGACGCATAGACAAGATGGCGACGGTGATAGAAGTTTTGCATCGAATGATCCGATTCGTTAAAATAAAGAATCGATTTAATAATTTTATATTATAATATTACTAAATTGCACTTTTGTATAGGTACTTACCATAATCTGAAAATAAATTAGGAAAAGTAAAATGACTTAATTTATTTTGAAAAAAATGCTAGAAAATCAGTGGTAGAAAATACGTTGTGCCGGAATAAAAAAAATCTTCGGTTTTTAGGGTTTCTGAAGACGGCAAATGAAGACTTATTTATTTCTTCGAGTGTTTTATGTGCAGGATTCCTATAGACCTGCCAAACTTAATGGCGATTCGTTACTTCCAACTTTTTAACTGAGCGGCAAAGCTATTTGACGAGAGCTGTAGTTAGGTGTAGTTATCGCAAAATTTTATGACGATTTCATTGTTTGAAAGGGCAAATAGTTCGCTGTTCATCGAAAGCTGGTCCAAGATGGAAAGATGGCCGCCGCCGACTTATTTTTAACCGACTTCCCAAAAAGCGGAGGTTCTCAATTCGACCGTTTTTTTTTGTATGTTTGTTACGCGATTACTCAGCCATTTATTTATCGATTTTAATGATTCTTTTTTTGTTTGATAGCGTATACTTCCGAGGTGGTCCCGTTATCATCAGGTCAGGATCTGATGATGGAACCTTGAGAAATCGAGGGCGACTTTCGAAAGTTGCAGAAATACATAGGTTGAAATCTTATCACTCAGGTGTTTGCCTGGTAGCACTATTCAACAGTGAAGGTTTTGAGCTGAACTGATGATGGAGACCAGTGAAGTTCGAGGGAACTCGACAACTGAATATTTAAACTTTCTCGTGTTTGTGCTTATATTATTCGTATTTACGAGGCCTCTGCAACAGTGAAGGAGATGGAGACGAGAGAAGTTCGGTTGTCGAGATCCCTCGACCTTCTCTGGTCTTCATCATCAGGTCAGCTCCAAACCTTTACTGTTTCATAGTGTTATCAGACATACATCTGAGTGTCAAGTTATAACCTTATCTATGCTTACAATTTTCGAGAGTTGCCCTCGATTTCTCAAGGTTTCCATCATCAGATCCTGGACCTAATAACAAATATGGGGAATATACCCTTTCGACCAAAAACAAACATCCAAATTGAGAACCACCTCCTTTTTGGGATTCGGTTAAAAATATTTGGTGACTTTAAAATCAATCAATTATTATTATTGTTTCTCATCATCAAATAAGTACATTACTTTGGTAGTTACAAATTGCATTATATACCAGAACACCACTGCTGGACATAGGCCTCTCCAAGTGCACGCCACTGAGATCGATTGAAGTAGGCTAAATACCTCTATGAGCAGGCTTACCCTCCGCCGAAACAAAAATCTTAGAATTGTTCAGAAATAATATAAGAATAAATTAAAATTCCGTAATAGGTAATAAAAATTCAATTAAAGTTAAAAATTATTACCTACGAATGACGCAACACCAAAATAAATAATACATATAAAAATTTAATGCTAAAAACTTTCATAAAACTGAAATATCTTTTTTCTTAACAACAAAAACAAATTGAACCTATAATTTAAAATTAATAAATAAAATTGAAATAAGTTGCTATTAAAAAAAATATATAAAATTGGTATTCGATTATTTATAATAAATATCCGATTTAGGTATCGAATGTACACCGATGATTGAAAAAAAAAATAAAACTCTATTCCAAACTCTACTTGTCTGTGACTTTGATCTTGTAAATATTGTTCATTTTTATTGTGTATTTTATGTGCTGATTTTTTAGTTATTGAACATAAATAAGTGCACGAAATGTATTGCAATGGATTGAAAATGTTATAAATATGACGTTTGTGTTGTGTTTGAGAAAGTGATGCGATTATTTATTGGTAAGTTTTCACCAAATTTGAAATGCCTAACTTTTCGATAGACTTAAAAACACCGTAATTATTATATTTTTCTGAATTAACTGACCCCATTTGACCTTTGCACGTTGTTGTCAAATAAGTGAGCTCTAAAGTTATAGGTAAAATACTTCTAATCAGGCATTACGGACTTAGAATTCATGTGTTGAAAGTTAGTACAAATTTTTGACTTCCATGTCGCGATTCAAAATATCCCGCCGAATCAACGGTATAGTCATATGTCAAAATCTTGTCGAGCAGAGGGGTTAAACACCACAAACAAACTGACCAGTATTTGAGCAGCGATGGAGTCGTATGTGTTCGCTGCGGGTAGTAGCTTCAGGTCAAGGACATTGCACAAATCCGCAGTCTCCTTCGTGACGCATACAACAACTCCCCCAAGTAACGTCCGATGGGGAGATTTGAATTTCGAATGTCCATTCTTTTTTTAATTTATGGGTTTGATATCATAGCGCAGTATTGAATAATTGAATAGTGCCAACGTATAGTTTGTTCGTTTTGCGATTGATGCATTTTGACTGTGTAATTATATAAGAAGTTGTTTTGTACATTCTCACTTCGGTAGAGTTCAGGTAAGGTTACAATTCAATATTGTTTCGCTAGATTTGGGTTCTTGACAAAGTGGTATTTATTGTAAGAACAAAGAACTTAAATAATTTCACTACTCTAAACTTACCACTACATTCTTCGTAGCAATCGTGCTACACTATATTTTTTACTAACGCGCTATTTTCGTAGCACAGACTAGTGTTTCGTTATTTGACTACGGCGTAGCGCTACGGTGATATTTTACTTCAATGGCGTATTATATCACGATTTGCTAATTAATTGGTATTTAGAGTAAATTGGTGCTTAGGTAACCTATCAATGTGGGTAGCACGTGGGCTCGAAATTAGTTCTCTATTACGGGCTACTAGTGAAATTGGTGGCCAAATGAAATCACTGGGGCGTGCTGAATACGTAATTGGTGTTCGAATCAAACCTTTTTTGTTTTGTTTTTCTTTTCGATAAATTGTTATCGAGATTGAATTTGATGTATGGTTTTAGTCGAATGTTTTGGGTTAGGTTTCGTGCCAACAATTATTTGATGTCATATTTCAAGTTTTGTAATATTTATTATGGCCCAGGAATTTTATTAACTATCTAGTACATAGTTGTTTACGCATTTTACTAAATTTATTATATCTACATATAGCTTCTTTTAAAGTAGGTGGGTACTACCCAAGGATATAGGTACTACCTACCCAAAGTGAACATTGCAAGGAAGACTTTGGCCCTGAAAGTCTAGTCTAGTAAATCAAAGATTTTTTCACTGATACACACAGAAGCCAGACTGGACATAGCAAACGGACCATACATTTTCCGATACACATACATGTGTACGCATGAACAGTTCTGAAGGGAGAGATCGAAAGCGTGTAATCAAAGTGTGGTCACGGAATTATCTCTTGAATCGTTTAATGTATCAGAAAAAGGGAATTTGCATATTGTGCGTTTATCATGAAGATAATAACTGAGGATGTAAGTTTAAAATACAAAATAAGTAAGATTAGCTCGATAAAGAAAAAGCAAGAAGAGCACTTATAGTTACCGGCACGGATATTGAGCTCTCGGCGGAAGAGTGGGGATCGCTTTGCGCACTGTACACATAATTAAGGCAATAAACCAATAAATCGCTTCTGCGCAGGTGAAGGTCAGGGCTCAATATCCCTGCCGATGATTATACTTACCTTAAGGGTTTGGCAAACACTATTTTCTTAAATTCCTACACAGGTCACAAATCTGTGAAGAATGTTCACAAAATTTTGCAATTTAAGCGCTCGATAAGGCTAGTTAATCTTATGTGAATTGACACCACGGAACAACAGTCTCTTAAGTAGTTTGATGAATGAGTAGGTTCCTTATTAGTTACTGAGAAGCATGACACACAGATCTAAGGTGGTTTTACCTACTCTTAATAAGCAGCTTCCAGGGCCGAATTCACTAACGAACTTTTGGGGCCGCAGCCCAGCGCATCATAGCTTTATACAAAGTGCCCCCAGCAATAGACAATAGTGCAGAAACGTAATTTAAAAATCGAAGTGTAAATATAGTCCTATCTATACTAATCTTATAAAGCTGAAGAGTTTGTTTGTTTGAACGCGCTAATCTCAGGAACTACTGGTCCGATTTGAAAATTTATTTCAGTGTTAGATAGCCCATTTATCGAGGAAGGCTATAGGCTACTTTTTATCCCGGTACGGGAAGTAGTTCCCACGGGATGCGGGTGAAACCGCTGGCAGAAGCTAATGATCAAATAAAATCTGGAGGTCTTCGCCAAGTGTAATTTTATAATTTTCGCTATTTAATTTAAGGGACGAAAAAAAATAAAAACTAAAAGTGGTAGTGAGCATCAGCCATGTCATGCCTAGTTACCCATGCAATATTATTATGACGCCCCGTAGTAAGACTGATTGTCAGAATTTCTCGCTTCTGACTCGTATCAGCTGCGTACGGAAAAATTATGACTTAGATTGTCCGAGTGTTATAATTATTTACATATTAAGGTCCCTAAAAATATGATCCCTGGGCCCCCTTAATTCACGGTCCGTACCGTACATTTAAGCAACTATTAGAACCTGATCTGAGCACTTAATTTATTAACAAGTTAAATCCCAGCCAGCACAAACCTTTTGAGTAATTTTTGTTTAACAGCAGTCATAGAAGCTAATTGCAGAAAAAAACTACTGTAAATAGCTGATATGGCGCTTACTCAGACGTTATTCAAGCAATTTGGGCACAAAATATACTGCTATTAGCTGTGTAATAGCAACGTAAAAGATGAATAATTTTTGAATAATTGTACGACAAGCTGAATATCTTCTACATAAAAAGATTTTGTTCTTTAACACAAGTATTACAGCTCTTTTAGCCAGATGATGAGTGAATGATGAATGAACATATTATAATTGACCGAGTCCTTCAAAGCTCAGATATTCAGATCATACACAGCGTTTAGCTTATTTCAGGTATATTTTAGCAAGAAGTTGATCAAATTAAATATTGACAAATCCGAACAGAGTTATACATATGCGTAGTATAATATTTTACCTATCGTAAATTTTACCCTTATTTAGGCTTGATGAAAGAAATTGTAGGTGCGCATGCAACTTTACCGTGTATATATATATATATTTCGTGTAAATTTTTCACGCGCTTCCTGATAAGCCGGGTTTTGAAGAAATAAACAACATTTCTTCTAGTTATGTTTTTTACGTGTAAAATATTTTTTTAGTTTATTTCAATGTAAGGGTTCAAAAATAACCATGTAAAGCTTTTTTAAGAATATTATATTTATTTCGTTATTAAACTTGAGTATTTGAGTATAAAATTCCACATCATTATAATTAGGTTATGTTGTTCGATTATGGCGACGCACATTCTGAATAAAATCTGATTGCACAGTGGCTTACCGTCTAATGTATGCATAACAGACCATAAGTGTCCACTTATTAAGTTGTGCTCTGGTTAAAAGTGGACTGCATTAAACATTTTTCGACAACTGTTCTATAATAACACACATTCGTACTGTAAATCAAACAATTAGGATTCAGTCATATAATAATAAAAACCCACATTATAGGAAAGCTATATTATTTTTTCTTTTTAGTTCTTATCAAATTCAGATAATTATAGAAGATTCCGATGAATTGAGAACCTCATTCTTTTAGAAGTCGGTTAAAAAATATTACGATACGAAAAATTACATACTTAATTATAACTAATCATTGTAGTACAGAATTCATAAATAGTACGATACAAATACATAAGCATAGTAGGTACTATATACCTACTACAAACGTGCGATGCATTTTCACGTAGTAACCCTACAAAACTGTCAGCCGGTTAAATGCTGACTAACTTTCCAGAACAGCTCTTCTAGCTTAAAAATGTCTAAGTACTTCTCATGAATACGCAGCAAACTTATCTGCACCAGAATCTGTTAATATTGCTTTAACTACAGTTAGCTGCACATGACGGTAATTTCGTACTCAAAGCGTCATAAAGTAGTTACAACAGCTATCTTTATTTCTGTTAAGTTACTATATGCTTCATAACAGAAACAACGCCTATTTTATACAGCAGCTGAATAACTGTCAAGGTGTAGTGTGTAATACAACTAAAAGAAAACAGAATACAGCTTATCCAGTATCATGCTTGATAATGGAATTTTATACCAATGTTATACAAAAGATTACACGAACTCTTGAGTAGTAGGTCTTTTTATGATGATTATTCAGTTTGAAGAAATAAAATCCGCAAATTACTAAACTAATTCAGCTGATAGCATTATTATAGCAAGAAATAACTTTAATACATAATTTGGTAATACACTCAGCTTATATTCATATATAATAAAGCTTAACCCTGCATAGAGTTAAATTCTTGGCCAGTTATCTGACTTGTGTGCTGCCTGGGATGTTACTATATGCTAATGCCTGCTAATGCTAATATTTACTTCGAAATTAATTAATATTGAATAAAAAATACATATTAATAAATTAATGTTTTCCCAGACGTAGAGAAATATTTTTCATTTACAGATTTAACATTTGGAAAGTAAAAAACACACAATACCTTCAAAGAAATTCATTAGGGACTGGTTTCTCTCCGTCGTTGGCCGTAATTAAGGACTGCGTTAAATATTAGACTGTTTGGCATTCATTCTAGTAATCTGGATATTTTAAAGAAATAGGCCAAACTTCGACTTAAAGCAAAAAAACGTCTGCGGGTATTCTCAAACGCTGCCAAATTTTGTAAGATATGTAGTAGAATTTTATAGCCTGAAACAAGTAGGTATCCTAGTTTCCAGCTTTATTTAGTTTTATAGATTTTGAGCGCGAATCAAAAGTAGGTACGTACTGAAAATTGTCCTAGGTCTAGGTACCCAATTTCACAATTACATGATATTAAGGTTCACTAAAACCGAATAATATATTTAATTTCTTTAAAAAATAAAATGTATTTAAATGTTATTGGTAGAAAATAATGACAAAACAGTTCCTTTATCTTAATTACCATTTTTACCCGTTTTTCCTGGTAATCATTACCCTTTCCGCAGACAGAGGATCTATTGCGGGGATTTCCCTATGACTCAGCTGTTTCGTTTAACGAGCGTAGGTAGTTTCCGCCCATTTGGAAAGGGCACCTTATCATTATGTTTAAGTAATCCATTGAACCATTTCATGGCAACCATGCCCCCGGAATGGTTACGACTACCTACTGCACATTTTTAATTTAACAGAATTAATGCTAATTGCGAAATAACCCCATTCTTGACGAGGGTTGACATGCTTCTAACGACTTCTAATTCATTTTGATTGACAATGTTTAGATTATTTAATTTATCCAACAATTGAATAATGAACTGAAGGATAATGTAAATATTGCAAATTACATTTTCTTTTTCAGATGGCGGGCATTCTCACCTTCATGTACAAAATCAGAACAAATAAGAATATTGGATGGATGGCTAATTAATCGGCACGTTATTATACCGCATCTAGTTTAATCGTCCCTGCTAGAAGAAGTTATAAAAAGTTCACGTTTTAAATTGTAATAAATGACGTTATTCCTGCAACACATTAAAGGTGAGAAATATAATACATCGTTAAATAAACTTGGGCAACTCATCATCATGCTCTGACTCAAATCACTCAATTAAATTCCACAAAGGTATTGCTATTAATTTATCGAGCTGAGGGGCTTTTTTTGGTGTGAAATCATCAAATAAAGCCCTCCCGCTGTGGGTGCAGCGTGAGGGAAGGTCAGACTTTCAGAGGCTAAATCTTAAAGCTAAAAGGCTCGAAGTTACATTGAAAAAAAAAAAGCAGTGAGGTGACAGCATAGATATAATATTACTAAACAAGATTGCGCACGCTCAAAATATATATTTACGAAAATGAACTCTATTCTAACGCAATAAGGTACTAAATTGCATAATACACAGAGGCAAATCCGAGCCGACAAACAGCCTCCGTTCGAACTATCCCTAGTTCGAACGGAGGCTGTTTGTCTCTTTCTAACACCTTGCCAGCATAAAAAAATGTTGTGATCAAAAGTTTTGTCTTCCCAAAAAACAATTGAATCACTTATATTTTTATCTTATTTTAACAATTGTAAGTCAACAAATTAATAACAATCGCATTAATTTATTCGTATTTATTATTAAAACATAAACAACATAAATTTTTTTTGCTTTTTTTTATTTTCTAGCGGTAAACCTGAACATTCTTGGCGCGTAATCAGCATTTAAAATTTTGTTTATATTTTTTTGTATTAAATCAATTTAAACTATTAAAATGGTGAAAAAGTGTTGCGTTTCTACTTGCAAAAGTGAGTCCTATGGTGGTTGCAATATATCGTTCCACAGGTTAGCTAATAATAACATTTTCGTAAACCAAACAACTAGGGTGCCCATGAATTCTTGTAACGAGTCAAAATATGGGTGATGGATTTTAAAACTGTTGTACTATTGTTATAGCTTCCCAAAAAATGAAGAAATTCGACATAAATGGCTCAGCAGTCTATATATGAAGTAGAAATACAAAAAAAAACAGTCTTCACTTCTAATCTTCCTGCTTTTATACTGCTAAGGAGATCATTCAAGTCTCGAACATTTTGTACCCAAAAATGAAAGTGCCGGCCAGAGTAAAAAAATAATAGATTCTTGTAGAGAATAATACCCTGAAGATTTTTTACTATTACAAGAATCGTCTACAGTTAACCCCCAGGCTGCTATTTGACTTTGAAAATACAAAAAAATCCAACAATGTTTGGAGCATTACATTACGTCCCCAAACTGGAGAAGGCAGGCGCTGCCTTCAAACGACACCTGCCTAACCTGGGAAGTCATCAAATGACCCCCTCCCCCCTCCCACTGTGGGTTAGCAGCGTGAGGGAAAGTCAAACTCTTACCTACTGACTAAAACCCATCACGTGCCTTCTTAAGCCCTTTATGTACCAGGGCCGCGGTAACTCGCGCAAACAATCCCGCAGCCCCAGCGGATATAAGGAACGTCTTCGGTTAACCCCCAGACTGCTATTTGAGTTTAAAGTGTGAGTACCGTGAATAAAAAATCTTTACTTGAATGTTACGGGAAATAACGTCCACAGTACTTTTTAGCTGACCGAATGTCTACGATACCCCTCCTGCTACACCGAGGAGCCTCTAACTGATTTATTCCCATCATGTTCCTTCTGACCTGTTCCTTTAAGAGGGCCTCGGTAACTCTTTCGAACAATCCCGCAGCCCCGGTAGGTTTTGGCCCTGGTGGGCCCCAGCGGGGTTTGCTGACTCTCTGTGGAGGGTGTGGAACAACGCACGCCGCTGACGCCTGTTGTCTCCAAAGAGACGAGGGACGGTGAGCCACTCGAAATTCTATTAGGGCGAGGGGGAACGGGATGTCTTGGTCTCCTTCCGCGAAGCATGCCAGAGAAGTAAGCGGTGTAATACCTGAGAGTTCGCGCCTCTCATCCCTGCCACTTCGGTGGACGTGGACGACACCACGCGCGTCGGTTATAGAGACGACTCCCGGCCACCGTAGCCGTGGGTCTGTGTCGGTCTGAGACAACAGGCCCGTGTTGGCGGCGTGCACTGTTCCAAGCCCTTCAGAGAGAGTCAGCCAACCCCGGTGGGACCCACCAGGGCCAAAAACTGCCGGGGGATTGCTCGAAAGAGTTACCGAGGCCCTGGTACATGGTCAGAAGGAACATGATGGGTATAAATCACTTAGACTCCTAACTTGGCTCCTCGGTGTAGCAGGAGGGGTATCGTAGACGTTCGGTCAGCTAAAAAGTACTGTGGACGTTATTTCCCGTAACATTCAAGTAAAGATTTTTTATTCACGGTACTCACACTTTAAACTCAAATAGCAGTCTGGGGGTTAACCGAAGACGTTCCTTATAATAGTAAAAAATCATCAGGGCATTATCCTCGACGAGAATCTACGATATCTTTACTCTGGAGTCAGCAACCCCCAGTGGGCCCAATGGGGCTGACACCAGGGCCAAGGCTTGCTGGGGCTGCGGGATTGTTCGCGCAAGTTACCGCGGCCCTGGTACATAAAGGGCTTAAGAAGACACGTGATGGGTTTTAGTCAGTAGGTAAGGTTTGACTTTCCCTCACGCTGCTAACCCACAGTGGGAGGATGGGGGAGGGGGTCATTTGATGACTTCCCAGGTTAGGCAGGTGTCGTTTGAAGGCAGCGCCTGCCTTCTCCAGTTTGGGGACGTAATGTAATGCTCCAAACATTGTTGGATTTTTTTGTATTTTCAAAGTCAAATAGCAGCCTGGGGGTTAACTGTAGATGATTCTTGTAATAGTAAAAAATCTTCAGGGCATTTTTCTCTACAAGAATCCATTATTTTTTTACTCTGGCCGGCACTTTCAGTTTTGGGTACGAAATGAATGATCTCCTTTCCGCTAATTATTAAAAGCCTTTATTAGTACCTTAAGGTCACAAACTGCGTAAGTTAAAACTTCAATACTAATCTGTGTTTAATAATCTTAGCAAATTCGGATTTGTCTCACATAGCTTAATCTCATAGTCACCCTATTAGAAAGGGACAGACAGCCTCCGTACTAACTGTTTCACTCGGCTCGTTTTTTCGGTTTATATGCGCAGTCCTGTTTACTAATATTATGTCTATGGGTGACAGTGACACCTGCCTGCTACATCAATATGACACTGACGGAAGCATGTTGTCATCTGTCACTTCATTTTTCTTTGTCAATAGTGTCAATTTGATTGAATTGTTATGATTGATATTGGTACTTTTATCAATAATTATTAGAAAAAAATGACTATATATTCGACTAATACTCATTTAATTAAAACATAGTTTAGAGTTGTATGTAAATAACTGCATTTTTGGCGTTTGTGTGTGGTGAATATGTATGTAATGTACTTAACAAAGCTGTATACAAATCGTGATGATTCCCGGTGAATCAGTCGATTTATCTTCTTGTTTTTATTATATTTCACGTTTAGTGTAAAACATCTATATTAATATTATAAAGCGGAAGACTTTGTTTGTTTGGTCGAACGCGTTAATCTCAGGAAATGCTGGTCCAATTGAAAAAGTTTCGGTGTTAAATAGCCCATTTATCAAGGATCGTTAGCCTACTTTTTATCTGGGCTCCCGAAGCAGTTCCCATGGGACACAGTTAGAGCCGCGGGTGAAAGCTAGTACCTGTCTCTACTTTTTTTAACAATTACCATTTCTTGTACAGAACAGCTGAAAACCTTGAAGATGTCCAGATTTCGCTTTGGACGACAACATGATGGCTATCGTCTAGTCTCCAATGACGACAGCGGCTTTTCTGATGCACAATTTGAAGGACCTCCACCTAAAATACCTTGGAAAGCAATATCTCTGGCTGCGTTCTTATTTGTTGTGGGCACAGCACTACTTATTGTAGGCAGTTTAATTGTGACTGGCCACATAGACACAAAGTACTCTGACCGTTTGTGGCCTATGATAGTTTTAGGCTGTATAATGTTCTTGCCGGGAGCATATCACATTAGAATAGCATATTATGCATACAAGGAGTATCCTGGTTACAGTTTTGCTGACATTCCTGAGTTTGAGTAGCAATTCTGATGTTTATGTTATGAATAACTTTGTTATCCAATAGATCTGTTTGTTGATGTTTAGAAGTTGTTTTCTATGTAGTATATTATTGTTATTTGATGCAGTGAGTACCTAATAGTCAACTAATATTTTAGTTTGTGTGTCACATATGCTTTTTCTACAAAAGCACATAATACTTATAGGAAGTGGCTTATATTACTAATGTCAATCTTTAGATTTTAATTCAACTGTTCAAGATTATAATATGTATGAATGCCAATATCTTAATGTATTACCTATGTAAATAATTTTAATGTGATTTTATATTTAAGGCATGTAGCTTTCCTATATGGACCATGTTTAAAGTGTTTATAAATACAAAAACATTACATAATGGTTATTTTATTGATTGTTCATAGTATACACATACAATGAAACCACATATTCATTTAGGCATAGTTTTAATGACAGTGATCATAATTTTAATAAATAGATTGATAAAGTCACTTTTACAACTTTTAGAGATTTTTAAAGAAAATCAATTGATTCTCAATGATTAGTTAATACTTCCATCCTATCTAAATTGCACATGTTTACCTATTAGCTCTTTTACCTTTCCTAGTTGGTGGTGTGCAGCTAGTCTGAGGGAGAGGTATGGAGTGCCCTGTCTTTTTTAAGTGCTCAAACAGTTTATTCTTTGATGGGAAGTCTGTTTCACAGACTGCACATCTGAGGTTCAAAGCTGTGCTTGAGTCTTCTGTTTCACTTGTTTTAGTTCTCACTGGTTTTCTATCTACCATCTTCTTTGGCTTGATATTTCTCTGAGTCTTGGGCAATGCAGGCCTGTCCTTTGGCAGAGCTGCTTCACCAAGCGCATCATCTGTGGGAGTGGTGCTAGATACTTCATATAAATTCTCTGTAGAAGTCTGAGATTGAGAACCTTTCTTTAAGTTAGCTTCTTTCTTAGCTTGTATCTGACTCTTGAGCATATTAAACTTTTTTGCCTTTCTACTGCGTGATGGTCCTTCTATTTCATTAAAACTCATCTCATCATGACTGTCATTGCCTTCACTTTCTGGCATTGGAACAAACTTCTTTTTGTTCTTCTTCTTTTTCTGACTTTTGGGTAAAGCCTGAAATAATTAATGCACATATGTAAAAATATAGAAAGTTGAAAACACTACAAATGTAAGTGTTTTTAGTTCTTACCCAGCATCTGCCATAATTTGGTCAAAGAACATGGTAAGTATTAAGCGCTAGTATGATAGTGTATTAGAATGAAATATGACATATTGGAATTTACCTGAACTTTATCAGAATCGTCACTCAAAGTCTCTCTGAAATCATTATCCTCATTGTCTTCAATATCTGAAGTAGAGTTGCCCATATGTTCTCCTTCATCCTTAGTTTGGCCGTTCATTTTGTCACCTTCAGCCTTATCTTCATTCACTAACACTTCCTCATGGGCGTCCACATCAGCTTCATCATCATCATTCTCCGATATATCAATATCATCATCTAATGTCATTTTAGCTACATTTTCTTTATGTTTCTTACTGTTTTCATGATTTTCAAATGATTTAATATTCTTAAACAATTTGTTACAAGCTGAACAATATAGGTTTTTGATTGCTGATTTAGATTTTGAAGGTTTAGGTGTAGCTTTAGATGCCTCGCTAGCCTGAAAGTTTAAGAAAAAGAATTATATTTAGACATTACAAAAAAAAAAAGAGTGGATGAAGATGTAATTGCAGAAAGAAACCTGGAAAAGGTGACCAAAACTAAGTTCTTTGATATTAAGATATTAATTTGCAGTATATGAAATGAATGAAAGTATTTATTTTCAATGCAGTTTTTATTGCATTGTAAAAGCTGGTATACTCAATCTATTTTTAAATTTGACATAAAACAAAGGCTCAGGTTTTTTCACTATAAACTTTTTGATAGAACAAATATGATTTTTAATTTTGAAGCAACAGGTTGGTTTTGCATGAAAGTTGACATTGCTTGTGCTAAAGGCAAGAACAACTACAATTTTGATAAATACATTATGTATTTAATGTTTTTATGTTCAAAAGATGTTTCAATGGGTCTTGAAAAAACAAAAGAATGAAGAACAAAGAAAAAGAAACAGAATAAAGAGGTTGACAACATTTTCTTACCTCCTCAGTCTTAGAACTTTCCTCATTACTGCTTTCCATTCCCCCTTCACTGATAGTGTCATCATCGGAGGATAGACCAAACTCCTCAGCTAGAAGAGACTCTATTTCACTTAATTTCTTTTGATAATCCTCACTTTGTAAGAAAGAGCTTTCACCTTCTTTCTTCTTTGCTTCCTCTATTTCTTTTTGTCTCTGTATTATCCTTTCTCTCCTTACTTGTTCTGCCTAGAAATGCAAAAATTTCATGGTACAACAAAAGAGATACTTAGAAAATATGTGTATTTTGAATATTATTATTTATTACAAAGACTATTACTTCATAATGTTTAATTTGAAACTGTAATTTGGTAATTACACAACAAAATCTCTAAATAATATTTATTGCACAACATTGAAAATTGCCATGAAATGGTGACAAAGACAACATACCTTCCTTTTATTTTCTTCAGCTTTCTCCTGCAACAGTTTAGTATGCTCTATGACTCTCTTGTCCTTCCTGCGGACGAAGCTGACAAGCCTCCTTATCTCCTCATTTCTCTCTTTCCGAGCTTTCTGCCTAATTTTATTGTTTTCTTTCTCCATCAACTTGATGACCCTTCTGTTGTCACCTTGTGAGATCTCGTACTGGTCCAGCCATACATAACCTGTAAAGTGACAAATAGTTTTGTACTATTTATTCATAGCCTCAGGATGTCATAGCCAACCTGTTCTATGTTTCATGGTTCTACAACCTCTTGCACAATGTTGGCACGCTTTTAATGAAATAAAAAAATCTAGCTACCAGATGCTGAAAAATGTTAAATACATACTTTTGTTAGTTGAGAACGCCATCCAATAAGCATAAAATTCATTCACTTCTTCATATGGAGAGGTAGAGTTGCCAAATGTAGGAATTTTGGCAACATCCTCAGGGTCATCTAGGAAGTCGGTTTCTTCTGTTATCAGTTTGGAGAATACCTGTAAAATTTAATCAGAAATAAGAAAAGACCACGAATATTAAGATAAGTTAAATAAAGAAGGATGTTTCCAGAAACATACCTCATTGTAAACTCCATAGAAACCTTGTGGGTCATCACCAAAACCTTTGTAACAGGACGGACTAAAGTAAGGATAAACATCAAGACTGTCATCATTGTAGGAGCTCCCGGCTCCACGAAGTAGCTGCTCTCTGTGATTGTCATACCTGTAGGAATAAAATTTGATTGAAGCAGTTTAGCAGTCATTGTATAATCATAGTGGTGTCAAAATCTATGTCAGTATTTACTATGGGACAAGAATATAGCTGAGATTACTGATAGAACTCACCAAGCTCTCTCCTGGGGGTCCGAAAGCACTTCATAAGCATTCTGCACAAGCTGAAACTGTTCTTTGGCCTCTACCAAATTCTCTAAGTTTTTGTCGGGATGCCATTGCAATGCAAGGCGCCTGTAAGCCTTCTTTATTTCAGAAGCTGATGCTTCTTTCGGTACACACAATACTTCGTAGTGGCACTTCATTTTTTTATGAACATTCTCTTAAATATTAACCTGAATTAAATAAATCCTTATTTCCGATGGAATGAAACGGAAAATAACAACGAATATTTGGTCAGTGGGTCGTCTTAGGGGCGGAGTTGTAGGAGTTGGAGTATACGCTTAGGGGCACTATGAGCAGCATAGAAAACCAAAAAAAAAATTTTTCGAAAAAAAAAAATTTTTGGGACTTAGTAAAATTTTCGTATTTTTTTTTTTTTTTCAAAAATTTGCCGATTTTTTTGCAGAATCGGATTGACCATGGCTGCAGCAACCATTTACGATCTGAGAAGCATGGCCCTAGGATGCACCGTTTCCGAGTTATGGGCCATTTTCATTTTTCGTATTTTTAGAAAATGGTTTATATTTCCAAAATGGTAGGTCGGACGAGATTATTTTCGGGAAAGAAATTGTTGCTCCACTCGAAAGCCATGACATCGTGTAAAAAAAATCAGCAAAATTGAGAAAAAAAAAACCAACATCAAAAATTTTCTAAGTGTCGGGCGTCGTTTCAGCTTGAGTATGGTTAGGGGCGCAGGACTTAGTAAAATTTTCGGAAATATTTTTTTTTGTCGAATTCGACCATTTTTATTTCAGCAACTGATTTTGTGACTCCTTAGAAAGCGTTTATGATCTGAGAAGCATGGTCCTCCGACGCACCGTTTCCGAGTTATGGGTCATTTCCATTTTTCGTATTTTTAGAAAATGGTTTATATTTCCAAAAAGGTAGGTCGGACGAGATTATTTTCGGGAAAGAAATTGTTGCTCCACTTCAAAGCCATGACATCGTGTAAAAAAAACCAGCAAAATTGAGAAAAAAAAAACCAACATCAAAAATTTTCTAAGTGTCGGGCGTCGTTTCAGCTTGAGTATTGTTAGGGGCGCAGGACTTAGTAAAATTTTCGGAGAGTTTTTTTTTTTCTAAATTTTGCTGGTTTTTTTTACACAATGTCATGGCTTTTGAGTGGAGCAACAATTTCTTTCCTGAAAACAATCTCATCTGAGCTACTATTTTGAAATATAAACCATTTTCTAAAAATATGAAAATGACCCATAACTCGAAACGGTGCGTCGGAGGACCATGCTTTCAGATCATAAACGCTTTCTAAGGAGTCACAAAATTAGTTGCTGAAATAAAATGGTCGACAAAAAATTTCCGAAAATTTACTAAGTCCTGCGCCCCTATACTCAAGCTGAAACGACGCCCGACAAAGAAAATTTTGATGTTGGTTTTTTCTCAATTTTGCTGGTTTTACACGATGTCATGGCTTTCAAGTGGAGCAAAATTTCTTTCCCAATAATCTCGTCCGACCTACCTTTTGAAATATAAACCATTTTCTAAAAATACGAAAATGACCCATAACTCGGAAACGGTGCGTCGGAGGACCATGCTTCTCAGATCATAAACGCTTTCTAAGGAGTCACAAAACTAGTTGCTGAAATAAAAATGGTCGAATTCGACAAAAAAAAATATTTCCGAAAATTTTACTAAGTCCTGCGCCCCTAACAATACTCAAGCTGAAACGACGCCCGACACTTAGAAAATTTTTGATGTTGGTTTTTTTTTTCTCAATTTTGCTGGTTTTTTTTACACGATGTCGTGGCTTTCGAGTGGAACAACAATTTCTTTCTCGAAAACAATCGCGTCTGAGCTACCATTTTGGAAATATAAACAATTTTCAAAAAATACGAAAATTGAAAATGGCCCATAACTCGGAAACAGTGCATCCTAGGGCCATGCTTCTCAGATCGTAAATGGTTGCTGCAGGCAAGGTCAAACCGATTCTGCAAAAAAATCGGCAAATTTTCGAAAAAAAAAAATTTACGAAAATTTTTCTAAGTCCTTGCTCCATAGTGCCCCTAAGGCTACACTCCAACCGAATATTTCTAATTCTCTAGCGAACTAAAGGAGGAACTTCACACACATATAAATAGGGTTTTTGCAGAAAAATATTATCGATCTATTTTGAAGATTTCAGCGAAAAAGACACGACGTCCATGCTTCTTTCGGATTTGTTTTTTTCTGAGCAGTGTTGTTATACTTGTGATCCTAAAAATTATTTGTTGCAGTTTTTCGAATATTTATGTTGATTTTGTGTAGATTTATAGTGCCTTCGACAAAAAATTGTATCATCTAAGAACTTTAAAGGTATTTACATCGATCGGACAAGATAGAAGCATTTTTAAAAAAATCAATTATAATAGTTTTGTAAGGCAACACTGTAATTTTATGTCAATGTCCATAAATGCCAATGTCAAAACATATGAGAATATGTTTCATTTCACGTATAGGTATGGTATAGGTAAACTGTAAGTTAACTGCTTAACCGTAGTTGCGAGTTTACTTTTATACCATCCAGCTTACTAGTATATAAAGTAGATAGATTTGTGTTTATGTGCATGAGTAATTCCTTCACTGCTAGAAAGCTAAATTGTTAGTGCCGAATAAGGGCTATGTTTTATCAGGGATTTTAATTATTGCCTTAAACATGCTTAAACGAGATGATTCCAGATATAGGTAAATGTATATTACTATACTCTATGATGATAACCTTTTTTTGTCTATGTAGAGCGAAAAAGCGCTGCTTCTGAAACGGTGGAAACGTGGTGGAAAATGGGTGGAAACGTGGTGGAAAATGGGTGGAAACTGATACCCAATGTTTCTTTGAATTAAACTAATTAGATTATAATAACTTACGCTTGTGAACGCAAATTGGAACCTACTCGTTTCAAAAGAATAGGTATATAGGTACCTATCTATGAACTTTGCAGCCGTGAGACTTGGTGTTTTTAATTAAGTTTTAGAAAATAAGTGTAAACATGGGATGCCGTCACGACTTATAGACCGCGACTTCTCGAATGTCAGGTCAACAGAAACGAAATTAAGTAAATTTATACCAAGTCATATTAGAAAAATAAAAACACCCATAAAGTCAAATGTATCTTTATTAATAAAAAAGAGAAACACGAAACACTATGAGTGCATCAATCAATTAATTAATTAGCCCTGATTAGCAAAGCAATAGATATTAATTAAAAACATTAGACACAACTCGTTAGAAATCTAGATTAAATATAAAAAAACCGGCCAAGTGCGAGTCGGACTCGTGCACGAAGGGTTCCGTAAATTACAGTTAAATCAACCTATCTCAAAAACTATAAGAGATACTTTGATCAAACCAAAAATCGTTGAAAGAGTTAATTAGCATGCATCACCTCTATTTTTTTTAGAATTTTATACCCCGTAGTTATAAAAATAGAGGGGGGGGGACATACTTTTTACGACTTTGAGAGCTGATATCTCAAAAACCGTTCACTTTAAGAAAAATGTTTTTTAGAAAACTTTATATCATTTTAAAAGACCTTTCCATTGATACCCACACGGGTATGTACATCGAAAAAAAAATTTCATCCCTCAGTTACATGTATGGGGGGCCCCACCCCCAATTCTTTTTTTTACTATTTAGTGTCATATTTTTGTAGCGGTTCATACAACACATATTCCCATCAAATTTCATCACTGTAGTACTTATAGTTTCCGAGTAAATCGGCTGTGACAGACGGACAGACGGACAGACGGACAGACGGACATGACGAAACTATAAGGGTTCCGTTTTTGCCATTTTGGCTACGGAACCCTAAAAAAGATTAAATATTAAGCAATATTGATTCAACAATGATTCGTTTCAATAAAATTAAGAAAATAATTTTAACAGAATAATCAATGTAATAATATTTTAGAAACGATTGCGAAATAAACTGAAATACTTAATTTTATAAAACAGGTTTAAAACAGGTACGTATCTACCTACTTCCGTGAAAAAAATATAATCTTCTATCCGATATTATCATGAGCGAGCCTGAATCTACGCTTGGGCCTGAAAAGGAGGACAAAAGTTTTATTATATGAATTAAGCCTATTATATTGGTATAATTCTTATTACTAGGTTGTTTTCAAATATCTATGTAAATATTCCACTCAATTATCTTCATCCCAACAGGTTATGGTCATGGTGATATTCAGTTCAAAATTACCTATACCTACTCACTCAGATGCTTAATACAAAGATGGAAGGAAGGAAAAGTTGGGAAAACGGAGAAAAATAAGTGAACTGTTTTGTTTTGAAAGCGTAACGAACAGATAGAGATAAAGGTAGAATTCCGTGGATAGCGGCTACGACAGCCGCGCGCGGCTTACGACAGTCGTCGGCCGCGCGAGACAATAGTCAACATATTATGAAAATGTATGGAACCGCTGCCGAGGCTCGCGACAGTCGCGCGCGGCCGACGACTGTCGCAAGCCGCGCGCGGCTGCGTCAGCCGCGACCCACAGAATTCTACCTTAATAGATCGGTTAAGAATTAAAAGGATAATTGAAAGTTAAAATGTAGATAAGTTGAAAGTTATAAGGTAAGTAGGTGGTTGACATACATAAATTCTTCCAAATTAGCAGTCTTTGCAGCGTCGTAGAATGCTGGCTTCTTGTCCTGTGTGTTAAAAAAGTAAAATTATTGAAAATAAATAATCACAGGCAATTGGTACTCGCGTAAAAGCTGTTTTAAAATATATATTTTGTTAGGCCAGAATCTGAAATTCAAGCTTCGAGCGAAAGAAAGATGATAGAAATTAACAGAAATGACCCAATAACACTCACATAGTCGAACTCAGAAGTACTTATTATAGATTGTCGCTTGAAGGAAGTCATAGTAGAGGTCTTGATGCCAGCAGCCGGAGGCGGTTGAGGCGCCAGGATCCAGGCCGGCTCCAACCATCGCTCGTACAGGTCCATCCGAGCACCTAGAGGGGTCTCAGTACCAATGCGACAGTTATCTAGTATCCATTGCTGCTCACGCTCTGATGGGGCTCTGAAGGAAAGGAGTGAGTAAGAGTAAAACCTGTCACTCATTGAAGAATGAACACAGTACCTATATGACGTAACAGTCCAGATTAAAGCCACCTATTTCAATAATAATAAAAAAAAAACAGAACGTTTCTCTTGGCGAATCGTAGCGCCTCATTAATCATGCATTTGTGCTAAGAAGAAAAGGTATATTGACTGACACCAGTGTTCCAAGAAGCTAATTGCCAGATACAGAGATTGTATAAATAAGTAAAAGTAGCTTTTATTTCGAAGGCAAAAGTAGCTTTTATATTTGACTGCAGTGTAGACCTTTTAACACACTTTTGGCAGGTATGTGAAATTCCCTTACCTCGTAATGGCACTGAGATCCTCATACTTGCATATGACTTTAGTTATTGGATTGTAGAAGCCATCGCCCGTGTCATAATAACCCGGGGGTATCTCTTTTGTAGGTTGATCGGCAGTCAGGAATGATTTGCCAGCTGGCATCAAATCTATGTCGTATTCTACGGCAAATCTGTCAATTTAAAAAAAGATAATAAAATAGGATCCTTTTAAAGTAGGTACACTAATGTAATATAGGTATGAGAATTGAATGCTGAGAAAATAAGAGCAACGCCTAATTTGTTTCCGAAGTATGTAGACAGTCACCACATAAATTCAAGTTAAAGAAATTTATTACTTAAATAAGGTGCTTTTAAATGGCAAGTATCAAAGTAAAACTCTTCAAAAGTAAATAGTATAAGTACCTTCTATCAGGCATCAAGCAGTACTTCCAATTGTCCTCATTATGCTCCAGGGTATCGGAGAAGAGCAGTGACCTCTCGACCATGATGCCGTGATGGAACTTGCCACGAATAACGCATGTACCGACCTCGGTAGCATAGCACAGGGAGCCTTTGCCGTGCATACGTCCGTCCTTGAAACTGCCTTCATAGCGGACTCCTACAAAAGTTATTTGACGTTAATAGCCAAGCCAAGAACCTCGACCAACCTCATGAGGCTCTCGTTAGGCGCGTGGATCAAGGGACTGATTCAGAAGGCGGTTTGATACGGCGCGTATTGTGAGGAGTTTTCTGTTTCTGGTCCCTGACCACCGATACCTTGGATCCTGTGCCCGACATTGGTGGTAACCTATTTTGTATTGAGGCCATGCATGGTCTCTATCTATTCGTAGATTAAGTAAATCAAGTTCGAATTAAATACTAGTTTATTAATACTTTTTTTTTTAAGATGTGTGTGATCAGCGCATGCGCCTATTGGCACCTTTAGAAACATCCAGAGTGCAGTCCTTACCATTGGGAAATGTATACTCTCCATAGCCATTCATGCCCATATAGTCAAACTCGCCTTCATAATTGGAGCCAGTGCTGAAATCCTTGATCATGCGTCGAGAGCGGGTCGTTACATCCAGTGGTGCTGCTCTATAAACATAAGGAACCTTAGGTTGCTAATAAATAAAAACAATAAAGATAAGTTCTGGAATCAGGCGTTACTATGCCGAAATCCATGACATAATATGTTAGGGAAAATACATATGTATTTTATATTTCGCAAGACAATAAATCGAGGCTCGAGGATGCAGGATGCTGTATTATTTTCATTTATTTGTTTATTTAATTTGTTCTTTATTTCTTTAAAATATGCTCTCAAAAAATAATCAGTATTTTAAGTATCAATTAATATTACAGTTTCTAGCTTAAAGTGTAATAGCCTCTATTGAAAGTGAACATTGAACAACGTGGTCGTACTAGGACCAAATCACGTTCCATTGATATCATCTTCGTCAAATATGGGACGAGAGGATATTGGCTTAGTATTTGCTGTGTGTACTATCTACAACTTACTGTAGTAGTGTAAAAAGTATTGCGTTAATACTTACTGGCATTTAATTTCACGTGCACGAGTAAAATCCCTCATTAGGCTTTGCCACTGGGAAACGTGCGTAGCTTTGACGTAGCTGAAACGAATAATTTGATTATTTGCAGTTTTAACTATTATTTCAAAGTGTAATATGATTAATTTAAATTAGTTTACTTACGTGGTACCATAACTTCCCTTCCTACCTGTCGCCATGTCGTAGAATACTGCAAAAATACAAAAAACTACGATAAAATAAATATTGTGTCTCGCTAAAACTATTCTTATATATTTTCAAAATAAAATTTTGCTTTCAACTACCCCTTATCATTACAGTTAGAGAAATACCTGACAACCTGGTCCTGGGTTAAACCAGATGAAGTATTTAAGATATGAAATGGATAGTCTACGATATTTAAGATATTTGTACAAAAAGGAGTTGAAGAAAATTAACTTACCTTCTCCCTGTTAAGATATTCAGAAAAGTTATATCAACGTTTCGCAGAGTAAAGTATTTTTTCAATATAATATACCTACTATAAAACCTGAAAACAAATATTTCAAATGATATTATTTACACTAAAGTTTGTAAAGTTCATACAAACGTTTTGACTCGTCCATAACCCTTGTCAGTATGACAGCATATTTTTGCTGACGCTATTCTGAATTCAAAATCAGACGAAGGTAGGTAAGGTATTCAGTAACATTCCAAAATAACGATCATTGTCAGCCCAGAGACAACCTTTCTCCTCGATTTAAGGCTCCAGCAGACCGGATGCGTATGCGTAACCACGTCGTAGTCACGCGCGTAGTTACGGCGTAACCATGAGTTGTAATGTATGGAAATGTATGAGACAGGCCACACCGCTTGCGTAACGTAGACGTGCACGTCGTGACGCAAGCGGTGTGGCCTGTCTCATACATTTCCATACATTACAACTCATGGTTACGCCGTAACTACGCGCGTGGCTACGCTTACGTCTACGCATACGCATTCGGTCTGCTGGAGCCTTTATGGTTATTTTTACAGAGATGCGTGAGGAAGTGGAGGAAAATATAAAAAATGATATTTTACAGCATCGTTCTTCAATGGTATTTAGTGGTGTTCACCGATGGGACCCGGTTTAGGTGCCATCTGCATTCACGATGATTTGAAGAACATAGGATGTTCTACGGTACTCTCCTGAAGTCAACTTATACCAAAGCAGGACAATCATGGTGTGGGCAGCTATTCGTCTTAGCGATGGAGCCTAGCTGCTTTTGCGACGGAAAGTAGTTTCTTTATCCTTGTTTCTAAGAGACACAGCAGCCTAATGAGCCATAGCATGACATGGTACCAAGGCTAAGCTTATTTTGGCAAATTCTTTTTCAATTAGGTATATAAAACTAGTTCTCTCCTATGAAAGCAGAAAAGCCTAAGTAGCATCACTATGGACATGATAATAGACTTCTGTTGAACGACTGTTATCATCAGCTTGCTTTACGTGAAGCATTATAATTCAAGAGATAATTAGGAAGTATGTATATAATAAAAAACATGTTTACTTAAAACAGTTTATAGACGCTCTCTAAAAAAATAAAATATAAAAACTCTATAAAAAAGATAAAATTATCAAAAATACAAAGGTGTAAAAAATAATAAAAATAGATGCACTGTAACGTTACTAACAGTGCATTTGTAAATATTTTGCTCTAACTAAGGCACTATGTGTATGCATGATTTTACAGTTTTGTTCTATATGGCAATTAAAAAGGTATCTTTTAAACAGAAGTAAATCTTCAGTAGCTGTAACCCAATAACAAGAAGACTTTTACGTTTAATATCGTACAGGCCTTCTCGAAAGTTTCTCGCTTGAAGCGTCTGGGAAACGGGATGCAAACGCGGAAAAGTCGTAGAAAAGTGGACGTGACTCATCATCATCTGGCTGAAAATAAAAGAAAAATATAATGAAGCAGCCTCACCATTGATTGAATATTACGTACTAGCGGATTAGTAAGGTAATAATTCATAATGTTAGTGGATTATTTTCCACTATGTACGCTTGTTACCTATACTCGCGAAAATATCTTTCTTGAGTCCAATAAAAAAGCTTCAAATCAATGTAAGATATTTTGATACGAAATCGAGATACTAGTTTAGGTTTGTAAAGGAATGCTTACGCCATCGTATTCGAAAATCGATGGTTTCCTGGAAATATTTATCGGGGCTTGTCTTGTCCCAGCTGCTGCCGGTGCTGGGCTGGCTCCTGCCTTCAATATAGGATAAGTCCAACGCTCGTAAAGGTCCGAACGGGCCCCAAGAGGCTCTATGGTACCTCTGCGACAGTTCTTCATTATCCATTCCTGCTCACGAATTGATGGAGCCCTAAAAGTAAGCAAAATGTATTTCATCATCGGTTATACATAGTTATGGTATGTCTGGCTATTTTGAGTTAGGTTTCTATTCTCATTTTTTACTCAAGTCCTAAAGGGATTCAGTTCCCACAAACGGTTCAAATAGTCAGCATCATCTCCATGGTACTTCTTGCCTCCAGAGCATTTATAATATTAGTATTTAAGGATGATTTGCACCTTGATGATCTTTATTCTGAAACTTACCTCTTGATTGCTGAAAGGTCATGATATTTAAAAACGACTTTCTGTACTGGATCGAAGAACCCATTTCCAGTATCGTAGAAACCCTCAGGTATCTCTTTCGTGGGCTGTTCGGCAGTGAGGTAGGAATTGCCACCAGGCTTCAGCTTTTCTATGTATTCTATTGCAAATCTGAAAATATTATATACTGATGTCATAGCAACTCTTTTGTCTAAAACTAAAGAAAATCGGATGAAGTTTTGTGTAGGACTTTATAGCAATATAAGAATCTTTTGCGTTATCGAATTTAATCCTACCGTGTCACTAAAGAAAGGATCCTCAATTTGCTAAACTCACATAATACCTAACCCTCTTTTCAGGCATTCTGCTGACAAAGAATTAAATATAACAAAAAGGTTGTCTCATCATTTATCCTCATTAGAATAAACGGTATTTTTCGGGTAAAAATCCGTATAAGTAAAACAAATCGTTATGATAGGCGATTAGTGTGAGTTAAGGTAAAAATACGCGGGAAATGTTTTTGGCGCGCAATTCATTACCGCCATTTTTGTACGTACCCAACGGGATGAGATGTAATTTGCCGGTTATATCGTTATTACGCAAATAAAACGGTTGTTTACAGAATTAATTGTAATTTTCTTAGGTAATTGCGTTGCCCATTGGGTTACAACTAAAATTATTTTGGTCGTTACTAAATACGACAATTGAGATTTTTAATGCCAATATTTCAAGGTGAAACTCTTTCTGCAGCTATAATCGTACTTTGTAGTACCTACGATTATACTGTACTGTAGTCTGACTATAAGACATGTCATCAACACGAAAGAAGAAGAAGAATCGTACTTTGTGCAATGTACGGATTTATGATAATTGAAGTTTCCCTGACTGAAATAAATAAAGTATTTTAACATCAGGTAAGTATTAATTATTACAACCATACGAATGAATGTGATCAACGCAAATTGCGTACGTGCACCTAACAAAGCCGTCCAATCTACAGAAGCTGTTAGTTGTTGCTTCTATTTTGTTCATAATATCTGAAAACCAGTTTAATTAAGTTTAAGTGCACTTTGTACGATATCGAAGCAAATTCACGGACAATGCGAAGCGTAACGAGTCCTAGATTATAATCTAATTTCGCATTCAATTTGGAAAATGTTCCTGCGGGGTTGTACAACTTTCGGGTCTTTCGGGGCTCCAACCTCGGAACTTTGGTCTTGTATACAGATTATACGTCGTGCTGTCAAAACGAGAAAAAGGTTTCTTTTTTGTCAACAATCTCTATTATACAGGGGCTTTTAAAAATCCGACATACATACCAACACCGATTTACGGTCCTATTACAGAAATTGATATGGGTGGGTTAGTTACTGACTTGTGGCTATAAATTTCGAGAGAAAAGATCCCTGTTATAAAAAAAAAATAGTTTATCACTGTCAAAAAAAAACAATTAAAGAAAATATTTTACCTTCTATCAGGCATCGTGCAATACTTCCAGTCTCTCTCCCGGTAGTCCAATATATCATCAAAGTGCAGAGTCCTCTCAGTCATAACACCTTTATGAAACCTACCCCGAATGACTGCCACTTCATTGTCATGCGGGAATATTAGTTCACCTCTTCCGTGAAACAAACCATTTTCGAACGACCCTACATATTTAACACCTACAAAAAATAATCATTAATTGAATGATATTGCGATCGCGAAAAGGCAGGCTTCACATAAAACATTGGTATTGAGCAGAATACGGTTAAACTAGAAGCCGACCCCAACATAGTTGGGAAACGGTTGAGCTAGAACTGGAGTCACCTTACCACTAGCGAATGTAAATTCTCCATAACCATTCATGTCAAATTGATCATACTCCCCCTCATAAACAGTGCCCGTTGGGAACTCCTTCGTTACTTGTGCTGTTCGAGGAAATTCTAGTGGCTGTGATCTGTGAGCAAATAGAGAATAAATACCACAAAAAAGCCTGGCTTCAAAACCCTGTGCCGGTGCTATACCGGCAAGGACTTAAAGGTAAACAAATCCGCAGTTGTTTGAAAAGGCTCTAGAAGGAATATAAGTGGATTTTTGACAATGATAAGTACGCAGAATAATCATTTGATGAATGCCCATTTTAAAGTGATAGAATTACAGACTACTCGAATAGAAGACGAGAGCTATTTTAAATTTTCCTTCTCTTTCACTTTAAACTAGATCATAATTCAGTACCTGAAGGTATCATTTGTCTCAGAGGCAATGTAATTTATATACATATACTATTTGAAAACTAACTTGCATTTGTCCATATTCTTCCGAGTAAACCTTTTCATCTTATCTTCCCATTGCGATATATGTGTTCCCGAGATAAAGCTGAAAGTTGGTTAAAAATTAAAAGTGTTTATGATAAGCCCGGAAAGGAATCAAATATTTATAGACAAGACTTACGTAGTTCCCGATTTTGATTTCGGCAACATTATACTGAAAAACTCTGTAAAAGACAGAGAAAATGAGGGTGATCCTTATATATAGATAGGTTTATTTGATATTTAAGGACATGAAGTGCAGTCTTCATTCATTAAAATCTATTTATATTTAATACATGTATATTTGAGCACGCATTCGTAATTTCGAGAGACTTACCTTGTTGCACCCTTTTAAACTTTAAACCACAGTGTTAAATTTTTCGTGTCAAAATTACGAAAATATACAATGAATTTTATAAACGTTTAAGACGAGGTAAACATATTAGAAAAATAAAAAAGTATAAATAAAGTTTCCTTTCCACTAAATAAAAATGACATCTAAAATATTCTTCTGTATTTTGTAAATGTCAATCATAGACATAATATTAGTAAACAGGACTGCGCATATAAACCCAAAAAACGAGCCGAGTGAAACAGTTAGTACGGAGGCTGTCTGTCCCTTTCTAATAGGGTGACTATGAGATTAAGCTATGTGAGACAAATCCGAATTTGCTAAGATTATTAAACACAGATTAGTATTGAAGTTTTAACTTACGCAGTTTGTGACCTTAAGATACTAATAAAGGCTTTTAATAATTAGCCGAAATTAGCAGTATAAAAGCAGGAAGATTCGAAGTGAAGACTGTTTTTTTTGTATTTCTACTTCATATATAGACTGCTGAGCCATTTATGTCGCCTTTCTTAATTTTTTGGGAAGCTATAACAATAGTACAACAGTTTTAAAATCCATCACCCATATTTTGACTCGTTACAAGAATTCATGGGCACCCTAGTTGTTTGGTTTACGAAAATGTTATTATTAGCTAACCTGTGGAACGATATATTGCAATCACCACAGGATTCACTTTTGCAAGTAGAAACGCAACACTTTTTCACATTTTAATAGTTTAAATTGATTTTATATAAAAAAATATAAACAAAATTTTAAATGCTGATTACGCGCCAAGAATGTTCAGGGTTACCGCTAGAAAATAAAAAAAAAGTAAAATAAAAATTTATGTTGTTTATGTTTTAATAATAAATACGAATAAATTAATGCGATTGTTACTAATTTGTTGACTTACAATTGTTAAAATAAGATAAAAATATAAGTGATTCAATTGTTTTTTGGGAAGACAAAACTTTTGATCACAACATTTTTTTATGCTGGCAAGGTGTTAGAAAGAGACAAACAGCCTCCGTTCGAACTATCCCTCTCGGCTCGGATTTGCCTCTGTGTATTATGCAACCAATTTAGTACCTTATTGCGTTAGAATAGAGTTCATTTTCGTAAATATATATTTTGAGCGTGCGCAATCTTGTTTAGTAATATTATATGGGAACAAATATAATGACCACCATAAAATGCTTTGATACCCTAAGTTTTGCAACCAGAAATATCTACTGAACACCAGAAAAATAAAGTCTAAAAATGTAATAGTACCAGCTATTTTAGTCACGACTTCACTTTAAATTGTATTCGACCACCAAATTTAGTAAATGATCACCAACTCTTGACGACCAAATTAATGTATTATTGTTGCCTAAATAAGTCACTGTGATTGCCATAAAATGTAGGCTTATTACCAAATAAAGTATTATGATGCCATATTATTATTAAGTTATGTGTCCGGCTTGCAATGCATGCGTGAGTGTCAGTATGACGAGTGACAGGGGAAAATGGAAGAAAATGACATATTGCGCCGACACCAAGTAAAATTGGGAACAGGGCAGAAGAAAGAAGAAGAAGAATGTGTTTCTCAATACACTCTTATCGCACTGTTTAGAGGCATGCAATAGACAATTTTCCACGCTAGTTACATTTATTTTATCAGGCCGAACTTATTTTTTTGGAGTCAGTTTACTTAAACAGGATAGCAAGATGTAAAAACTTTTTTGATGATCATTTACTACTTTTGGTGATCATTTACTACTTTTGGGATAACAATGATTTTTTTGGACTCATTTTGCTTAAATAGGATAGCAGAATTTAAAAACTTTGGTTATAATCTTACTTTAAAATGGTGGTTTAATTTTGGTGATCATTTACTATTTTTGGCTTACGCATGATTTATTTTGGAGTAATTTCACTTAAATAGGATAGCAAAGTGTTAAAACTTTGGTGATAGTTTTACATTAAAATGCGAGTTTCATTTTGGTGATCATTTACTATTTTTGTCTGCTGTTTGTTACTATATCTGGTGATCAGTTAAACATAAGCCATATTATATCTATGATGTCAATAGACACAAAGAGGAGTATGCGGTAAGGTTTAAAAACTGTACTGGTTACCAACCTCTTTAGTTACTCCTGGGTTTATTATAGTTTACAAGGTACTACTTTAAAATGTTACAGCGATGAATAGAAAAACAAATTACGGAGAAAACCTTTTTATAGTTTCAAGTCGAAATTAATGAAACATAACAATTTAGCGGATTTTCTCTTTTTGACACAAAAAGATGCAAGCATTTTCTCAAATTTATGTTAACTTGGATCGCTCGAAACACTGCCAAAATCCATTGTCGACCCTACTATTTCGGAGTCACTCGAGTCCCTAAACTCTGCATTATCGTTAGCATCTTTGCTATATGCTTCAAACTCCATAGATCGATCTTTAGGTCCGTGGTAGAATATGTATGGTTTATGAAAGGTAAACTGTTGGCTCTTCGCGAAAACTTGCGAGGGGTCGTAGAATCCGTGTAGGGAATGTTCGGGGGACTGTGGACCAAACAGAAAAGGTTGCACGCGATCTTAATGGATAAATTTTAATGTAATCGAGAAAATTGGCTTTAAGAGACTTAAAAAAAACGTGTGTTTAATAAACAGATTTAGGTATCTCATTGTCTTTGTGCTGAGGTACATGATGTTCTGAATCAGCTACAAATAAACATGATCAATTCAATCAAATTGTCCAATGTAAAAGTAAATTCTATCTAGTTTAAATAAAAGACATAATAAAATGAAAAACTCAAACTTTAATCACATCTTTAAACACTAAGCATTAATTCATAAGAGCTAAACAAATAAAAATAAACTTCTCTTATTATAACGAAAAGAAAACATCTTCCCATAAAGTACTCTTGACACAAATTAATGATAAGCTTTGGTTAATTGTCGTTACTAGAAGAACTGTCTGATGGCGAGCCGACATTGAAAAATTTCGGCGCACGATGGCGTTTCTGAAGACAAGAGTGTTATGTCATCATATTCTCTCAATACTAAGTATCATAAGTATACTGGTGTATCTATAATATACTAGATCATATTGTTTTGTCGTAAATCCCTTTGATTAATAATGTGACCTTTCAGATCAAGTATAGATTTAGTCCACGCTAATGTAGCTTCACTCTCCACCTATCGCCTTGCCAAAGATTTGTTCAGCAATTTTACGGTGAAAGCAAGAGATAAAAAATAGACACACATCCGCATTCCTAATATTAGTTAAGATACTCAAATAACTTATTTAAGTTTCAGCAGGAGTAAAGATTTTTGGGTATTTGTCAAGAAAAATTTGTACTTACGAAGTCGAAATCCTCCTCAAAAATGGATTGTGACCTGAAGAAGGTCATGGCGTTCTTAATACCAGCTGCAGGAGGTGGAGGTTCGCGTTTCCGCAGATGAGGCTCTGTAAACTCCTCGTACAAATTCTGACGAGCCCCTAAAGGCTCTTCGGGGTTTTTGCGACAGTTCTCTATAATCCATGTATGCTCAGCCTTTAATGGGGATCTGAAATGTGTAAAAATGGGAGATGGTTTTATCGTTATCTTCGTAAGCTTTGTTTCTGGTTTTCCAAGTTTAGTCTTATTTAAAAAATTGGGGAAGAAAATACACGTACATAGATATACCTAAAACTTTCTTATTACCAAAATATAAGAATGAAAGTTTGCCTTATGAGGATAGATAAAGGGAGAAGGTCCATTATACATTTTGCAACTAGCTAATAATTTCATTTTTCGCTTAGCTTGAGTAACAGTACTTTCATATTAGTCAAATAAATTCTCAATAACCTGTACTTCGCGAATGTTTACCGCGTTTACTGGCGATCCTAATGTTTTTGTTATCTAATGCCATTAGTGTAGCCTTACATACAAGAGTCGAGGTAATTACAACATATTCAGTGCCCACACAACGTGGGTGGCGTGTAATGTGTCCCGTGATGGCCTAATTGTCACAAACGACACGGCCACGGACTCTCGTCTCATTTCCACGAAAAAATGGGTCCCAAGACAGTGCCTTGGGGAACCCAAAGTTTAAGTACGGTGTTTATGTTATATGATAAAAGTTTTATTGAATATAACTATTCTGTCAAATTATATAGAGATAGATCTAACTCACGAGACTTATACATTAATGCCCGTTTTCACCAACGAATACCTAAATTTAGGGAGCATTTACGGAACACTTAATAAGAATTTCATTTTCACCAAAGCCTAGGTGTCAATTTTAACCTAAAAATTTCACTTAAACTTGGGAGCCCGATTGATGCCTGCTTAAACAACTCCTATCATTATCATTACAGAATACAAACATATTTTGAACCGTTTCTGGCGATGGATAGTGAAATGTACCTTTATATGTTATGTAACACCAAAAATACCATGTTTAAAAAGCAAAAAAAAAATGAAACGTAAACTTTTAGAAAGTTTAGAAGCTGTGGAGGTTGTGGATATGTAAAATAATAATCATTAGAAGACCACGTACCTATCTTACGTGAAAGAGCAGATGTCTGAGAAAAAAGTACGATGATCATGACTTTTTTATAAGATTATAGGTTATCACTTGCTATGAATGCACTTGCTAGGTCGTGATGTCGCTGAATTATTCAAAAATAGGAAGTCCTGCATGTCCATAAATATACAGACCATAACAGATGCAAATCTGGTAATCACTGATGTAGTTTCGCGGTGGCCGGGACAACTATAGGCCTATTCAGACCTAAGCGGTATTCGCTACCGTCTACGGCAGAGAAAACCCTGTGGGTATGCGGTAATATGACTGTTCAGACCTAAGCGGTATTCGCTACCACCTGCGACAGAGAAAACCCAGTGGGTATGCGTTAATATTACTGTTGATGTTCGGGATGCATGCCGCTGCTGCCGCGCGGTATGTACTTCTACCCACAGCGGCAGTGGATATCGCTCAGGTCGCTCTAGCCGCGTAATAGTTATCGGCACGGATATTGAGCCCTGACCTTCACCTGCGCAGAAGCCATTTATTGGTTTATTGCCTTGTGTACAGTGCGCAAAGCGATCCCCACTTTTCCGCCGAGAGCTCAATATCCGTGCCGGTAACTATACTTGATACTAAATACCTGAGCGAAACCGGCGCGGTATCTACCTCTACCCACAGCGGCAGCGAATATCGCTCAGGTTTGAATAGGCCTCAAATACCAAAAGTGCAGTAGATACCAATGATTCGAAAATGGTGAATATGGAGGAGCCTATCTCCTAGGTGATAGGGGATACCCTCTGGAGGTAAGAAGTAGGCTAACATTGAACATAATAAATTATGTAAATTAAAACAAAGATAGTAAACAAATATTTTAATATTAGTCCTCATATGATGTACCAAACATTATCATCATCCTCCTGCACCAATTCAATTTGAGGTGGGCTGGGCGCAGCATGTTTTTACACGTCTTTCCAATTCTCGCACCACCTGAAACTAAATAAATATATAATTTTAACCCCATACTTAAATCCATCAACTCATGGAGAACAAAAATACAATGAAGCCGACAGTAAAACAAGGAACACAGTTGTACGGCAATATCTTAATACACTATATTATTATACACAGATATTATTCACATTTACCTGTAAAGGGTTCCTGTCGCATTAAAACTATTTGTGACTGGATCCAAGCTTTGTTTTTGGCTTCGTTCGTGGTCCCATCCGTTTTTTGTTTAATATTGTGTCTCTATGAGACGTCAGCAATTTCACTAGCTTGTCTTTTTCTTCTGCAAGAAAGGTTTATCCTCGTTTTCTCTTCTCTGCCAAAATAAACTTATCTATTCAACAATAATAAACCCAAAATTAACCTCACTCTATGTACACATACACATCAGTCAATTTGACAAACGCGCGAATGACATAGGTAAAAATTCACCTATAGAAAACCTCTTTACTGTTTTATTGCATAAAACATAGCGTAATGTAGTTTAAGTTAAATTAAAATAACATCACAAGAAAAAAAACTCACAGGCTTTAGTAATATATACTCGATAGACGTTTATTTCTTAAGAAGTACAGAAAAATCATTTTATCGATAAAATATCGACTTTGCATTATCGTTTGTAGAACTAGTAATCTGTCACTTACTTAAGGGATCCATGTACAAGTGTGGTGAAAATGAATTTAGGTAGGTGTCAAATTGGGAGGGATCCTTACTAAAAGTAGCATTTAGATAGGGAAACGGTAAGAGGTTGTTGGTGAAAACGGGCATAAGTATTTCTGTATCCAGTTCTAAAATGGCAAAATATTTTTTTCAGTTTTGACATCCCTTCAGATTACGACTGGCAGCTATTGTAATATTACATTCGTGTGCAACAAAGTGGTAAGATAAATGAAAGCTCAACAGTATCGCATAAAAATGCTGCTATTTTTCTCTGTTATTTATTCGAAGAATTACGTCTCAAGAAAGGCTAAACAAAGGGCGAGCAATAACGGTGTAAGCTGCATAAATATTTCTACGTCTTAGCGGTACGTTTATATGAATACTTTTATATTTTATATCTATGTGGCGTTTGGTAACTACATCTATATATATAATAATATGAAATACAAGCTCATCATCTCTCGAGCCTCTTTTCCAACTATGTTGGGGTCGGATTCCAGACTAACCGTATGCAGCTGAGTAGTTTACCCAGCCACCCGGGCAACCCAATAGCCCTTGTTAAAATCTGGTTGTCAAACTTACTGGTCTCTGATTACCCGTAACGACTGCCAAACATGTTCAATGATACCAATGGCAATAACAAGCTAAGATTAATAAAAGGTCGGTATTTATCTTTCTCAGTTATTGATTAGAAGGCGACAGCTTTGATGTAAAGAGGAAAGTACGTTTTCAAATAAATAGACATATTCAAATGAATATTGGTTCCGGGAATTAATGAATTATTACTTTGAAGGTTGATATCAACATTTCCGAACAGTCATTATTATGATGAGTAGGTAGGTATTTGTGAGCCTCTGATGTATGTCCCAATGGAATATAATTAGTCGCCGATTCGGATCTTCCTCGCATTGTGGAGTTTGCAAAATGTACTTATGCCAATTAAGTACTTAAAAGCTTTTTCGAAAAACCATAAAGCCATGGCATGAATACTGGGGTATGTTATTTTTATTTTAGTATTCGGTTCTAGCAATAACCATGAATTTATTAGAAAGTACGTTAAAGGTAGCGGGGCGCCAATTAACAAGGCTATTGGGGTGTGTTTCGAAGGACCTAAAGGCCCAGACTCCACTAAAGCGGAGGAAGTTTTTAAACAACCGTTGAGTGGGCAGAGACGAGATGTTTAAATTATAAAATTTTATTGGTTTTATTTTCATGTGTTTGCGTTGGTGAAGTCTGAGCCTAATAATGTAAAGTTCCTCAGTGCCACGGCTGGAATATCCTTAACTTCGAATAGTTTCGCTTTCACTCCAAAATTATTGAAGTTATTTAGATGAAATTCGCGAATGTCTAAAGCCTGAGTATCTTATTTATTATGCAGGTGAACTGACGCGTAACAGCTGGTATGAATTATTGGGGATATTTGAGTATTTCCAATAAATTCAAATTTAATGCAAACTATTAATTAGCTTTTCGGTGTGATGTTGCTAATGTGGTTTGATTAGAGGTTTTCGTTGTTAGCCATATTGTTGTTTATTATGATTATAAATTATTGGTTTGGGTGAAAATTTTAAATATTTAAGAGTATGAACGTCTGGAGCAAAAAGATAACAAGTTAACTGGAATAAGGCTTTTGTAAATGATTGAATGTAGGATTTCCTTCCACTGTTTGATAAAATTTGTATTCTTAGAATGTTAAGTACAAACAGGAAAATCTTTGGGTTTCTCAAATGTTTTCTTGTCAGTTATCTTTGTTAAAACCCTCTTGAATCGTATTTGGAATATTTTATGAAAGGCCGAGTATCGGTATCAGTGAATATTTTCCAATATTTTGTAAGGAGTCTATTTTGAACTTGTGCACGATATTTTAAGTCATGCATGAGCATGAACCGAAGATTTTGGAATATGTAAATTATTTTGCTTGAAATTCTTAAGGATATACAAACAAGGGTCAAGGGTACTTGTTCCCACTTTCGTTCCACGATTTCCTAGAAGTCACGCTTGCTTGTGACGTCATCACAGTCAAGCTAAAGTCGTGCCACGTTTATGGAGAGCGATATGAATAATTGGAACTTGATTGTTCGGTAATTTGCTCAGACTTCAATACGATTAGTTTTCCAACTGAATTGTGGTTACGACAAGCAATAACCTGGTCATTGCTCTCTGGTTTAGACATTTGTATTTTGATACTTTCTGCTATGAGTAAACTGAAGTTGAAAAAGTTTTACAGCCAAGGATACATAGGTTATGGTTTGGGAAGTCGGCTTTTTTTGACAGAACCGAGGAGCTTTCTATATTTTTATCCTATTGTAGTTTAAATGTACATGAGCTATTTGAACAAAAAAGACATGTACCTACCTATTCAAATTAAGTTCAATTTTGTCTATCAACTTTTATTTACACAATTATTCGTAGCAGATCTTAGTTAGCTTAACCTCTTCCTTCAATATGTCATTAAAATATATTTTTTAATGGTACTAGATTCAATGGCTTACCTGTGTATGGAAGAGAGATCGTCATACTTATAAATGACTCCAGTTTTAGGATCATAGAACCCTTCCCCATTGTCATAGTATCCATAAGGTATCTTCTTCGTCGGTTGATCGGCTGTCAGGTAAGACTTGCCAGCAGGCTGCAGCTCTATGTCATATTCTATCGCGAATCTGTAAAAAGGTGGAATTTATAATTAATATTGATACTTTTTGAACATTAAATATGTCATAGATTACTATCACTTACACACAATAGTCTCTTGGACCGATAGCAGTTAAAGGTTTAATCTAATGCGTAAGAATAACTATTCCTGCTAATATCGATTATGCAAATGTAGGTAAATGGTGAATAAATCATGAGTATATGGTAATCATTAATTCAAAAAACTTCTTAATTGCCTCGAATGAAAGTTGGTGCGAGAAAATGTTAATTTTCCACCCAAGTCATTTGCACATATTAAATTAGCAACTTCATGACAAAGGTTAATTAGTAGGATTGTGTTTTTGAAATAATAATGTGAGTTAACTGACATGAACGTCGACTACGACTGAATTTAAATATTTATTGTAATTTTGAAATCAATGACAATAACTTTAAAAGGCTCCATTACTTTAATCGCCGGTTCTTCCAATTACTTATAAAATATCTGATAGCCTATCAGGAACTTATCTTTCAGATAGACTGTATCGGATAGCCATATCTGGCAGAAATTACAAGAAGCCTTTATCTAGCAGGTTAACCACAGGGTAACTAACTGACACTTTTTCGGTAACCAGTTTGTTTTAGAACCACAGATACTTATATTTTTTTTTCAACGGTTGGCAATATCAACATCACACCTACAAGAAGAATATAAAAAAAACTATATACCTTCTATCTTGCTTAGAGCAGTACTTCCAATTCTTCTCAGAGTACTCCACGCTGTCGTTGAAGACCAGGGTTCGTTCCGTCAGCTCTCCCTTGTTCCATTTCCCTCGTATGCATACACCGCCACTGTATCGAAGCTCACCTTTGCCGTGGAACATACCTTCTAGGAAGTCACCTTCATATGTTACACCTGTTTAATATATTTAATTATTGTTATAGAAGCTTTGTTCATGACCATCAGCCTTTTGATTGTCCTACTGCAGGACACAGGCTTTGTCTCACACGGAGAAGTATTAAACTTCTATGCGGGTTGGTAATTTCAGAGTTTGTATACTGGACTAGATTAGATTTTGTATGGTTGTTAAAGGACGAAGACCTGTTCCAATCGATCCTTTTTAAAAATTTTACTGTGGAAATTTTACGGCTGAGACGATGATAAAAGGCTTAAACTATCATGGTCAATGTTCAATAGGTTAGTTCTCAATTCTTATATAAAAGTGTATATAAAAGTACAACGAAAAATAAATATTTATTTGCAAATCACGTTATTGACAAAATAAGGACAAAAGCACCTGTTTACCGTTCAATGGAAAATATAAAATTATTATGTCCCACCATTAGGAAAAGTATATTCTCCAAAACCGCTCATTCCGAGCACATCCCACGTGCCTTGATACTGTGATCCCGTCGGGAAGTATTTGGTAGACCGTTCAACGCGCGGTATGTCCACTGAGGCTACCCTGGAACAAATTGAGGGTAAAGAAAAAGTATTCATTCTGAACACGCACGTGAAATGGACAAGTAATTGTAATGGCGTGGTTTATGAAAATGAAAAGATGCGGAAAACGTACCCCGCGCTGTATAGTTAAATAGGTATACCTATATTTATAGTTCAGGCACCTATAATAGTTTTTAGATTTCCACTAGGATTATAGATTTATGAAATAATGTAGTGAATAGCTTTGTGTCGATAATTGTGTTACTTACTTGCATGTGTCTTTATGAGCTTCAGAGAATTTCCTCATAAGCTCTTCCCATTGTGATAGTCTTTTCTCTGTTACATAGCTGAAAGCAATCGATATTAATAACACTTTGAAAAAAGGACGTAAGAGCATATAATTTGATCAGCGAAGAAGTGTCAGTCAATAAGTTCATGCACAATATTTTTATAGATGCATGCTAGGTGCCTTTGAGTGATTTTGATGTTTAAAACAGGTAAAACTGTGGGCATAAACTAGTATAAAATTAAACACATAATTAACTGTATAACACCAGTGTACTTAATAACGGTAACTTAAGCTGCAAGCAATGCAACTGAGCCAAAGCAAATAGGTACAAGTGCGTCCTATTTCGGCGCAGACGCCCAAACTTTGGCTAAGTCTTACCAAACTGTAAGTTTGTGGCAAGCTTTATTTACATTCTATATTTGATATCCTTGTTTGTTTCGGATTGTATGCTTTGCCAGTTCGTGTGTACTCCCATTAGTTGTTGCAGTTTGAATAATAAAGCTTTTGTATGAACTGAACTGGCTACTTGATTTTCTGGGTGAATTAAAACCTTATTAATGTTGTTGTAATTAAGCAGATGGATTTTTAAACTTACCTAGATCCCATGCTCGGCTTTCTCGACATTGTGCAGAAATCTGGAAATAAATCGCCAATTAATATTAGAAATACGCTTTCACCCCAAAACTACTGAATGAACATAGGTTTATTTTTAGCTGGCTGCGAAAAGTGGTTCACAGGGAACATGCGTCCTTGGGTAACAGCTAGTAAAACAAATAAGAATAGCAGAAATCATTGTTGTGTTTTACATTTCAATAAATTGTATTATGTATTTAAACTAATTTAACTTAACTGCATATTTTTTTAAGGTTACAAGTCTTCCTAAGTAAAAAAAATAGGATATTGTAAATTATTGTAGGTGAGTATGTATGTGCAATTATCGAGATTATGCAAGGCTTTGCGCCCCTAAGACGACCCTCTGACCCTTAATAAGGAAACTTGTTCTTCATGTAGTTTCTCATTGATTTACCTGATGCTTAAAAATAAATAGGCGCAGAGTTTTACCTTGCTAAGCTTATCCCAAAGAAATAAACCAAAGTTTTACTCCGTATCTTTTCTATAAAACAATACACATCATTTTATAAAACTTGAATACATAATATTTATTCTTAATAGTTCATAAAATGTAAAGTATAAATATTTATTTCCAGTTATCAGTTTTGTTTATAAACAAGCCATCTTGATTAGTTTTCTTTATTTAAAGCCTTTCTAGTCGCTGACAGCCAGACATAATAGAAACTCTTTGATTATTTACATTACCATAGATCAAATGAAAAAACAGAACTACCTAGAGGAATGAGTTCCGTGGAGATTATGACCTTTCTATTGTAATGTGTTATACTTTTCTTAAACTTATTTTATATCCCATTGAATGGAGAAATAGACATAAGTTCATGAAGAAAAAGGTTTAACCCCTCTGCTCGACAAGATTTTGACATATGACTTTACCGTTGATTCGGCGGGAATTTTGAATCGCGACATGGATGTCAAAAATTTGTACTAACTTTCAACACATTAATTCTAAAGTCCGTAATGCCTGATCAGAAGTATTTTAACTATAACTTTAGAGCTCACTTATTTGACAACAACGTGCAAAGGTCGAATGGAGTCAGTTAATTCAGAAAAAGATAATAATTACGGTGTTTTCAAGTCTATCGAAAAGTTAGGCATTTCAAATTTGGTGAAAACTTACCAATAAATAATCGCATCACTTTCTCAAACACAACACAAACGTCATATTTATAACATTTTCAATCCGTTGCAATACATTTCGTGCACTTATTTATGTTCAATAACTAAAAAATCAGCACATAAAATACACAATAAAAATGAACAATTTACAAGATCAAAAAGAAGTAGAGTTTGGAATGGAGTTTTTTTTTTTTTCAATCAGCGGTCTGCATTCGATACCTAAATCGGATATTTATTATAAATAATCGAATACCAATTTTTTATATACCTATTTTTTAATAGCAACTTATTTCAATTTTATTTATTAATTTTAAATTATAGGTTCAATTTGTTTTCGTTGTTAAGAAAAAAGATATTTCAGTTTTATGAAAGTTTTTAGCATTAAATTTTTATATGTATTATTTATTTTGGTGTTGCGTCATTCGTAATAATTTTTAACTTTAATTGAATTTTTATTACCCATTACGGAATTTTAATTTATTCTTATATTATTTCTCAACAATCCTAAGATTTTTGTTTCGGCGGAGGGTAAGCCTGGTGTTCTGAAATATAATGCAATTTGTAACTACCAAAGTAATGTACTTATTTGATGATGAGAAACAATAATAATAATTGATTGATTTTAAAGTCACCAAATATTTTTAACCGAATCCCAAAAAGGAGGTGGTTCTCAATTTGGATGTTTGTTTTTGGTCGAAAGGGTAATATTTGTTATTAGGTCCAGGATCTGATGATGGAAACCTTGAGAAATCGAGGGCAACTCTGATTCTGATTCTTTTCTCTGACTGATTCTTTTTTTGTTTGATAGCGTATACTTCCGAGGTGGTCCCGTTATCATCAGGTCAGGATCTGATGATGGAACCTTGAGAAATCGAGGGCGACTTTCGAAAGTTGCAGAAATACATAGGTTGAAATCTTATCACTCAGGTGTTTGCCTGGTAGCACTATTCAACAGTGAAGGTTTTGAGCTGAACTGATGATGGAGACCAGTGAAGTTCGAGGGAACTCGACAACTGAATATGTAAACTTTCTCGTGTTTGTGCTTATATTATTCGTATTTACGAGGCCTCTGCAACAGTGAAGGAGATGGAGACGAGAGAAGTTCGGTTGTCGAGATCCCTCGACCTTCTCTGGTCTCCATCATCAGGTCAGCTCCAAACCTTTACTGTTTCATAGTGTTATCAGACATACATCTGAGTGTCAAGTTATAACCTTATCTATGCTTACAATTTTCGAGAGTTGCCCTCGATTTCTCAAGGTTTCCATCATCAGATCCTGGACCTAATAACAAATATGGGGAATATACCCTTTCGACCAAAAACAAACATCCAAATTGAGAACCACCTCCTTTTTGGGATTCGGTTAAAAATATTTGGTGACTTTAAAATCAATCAATTATTATTATTGTTTCTCATCATCAAATAAGTACATTACTTTGGTAGTTACAAATTGCATTATATTTCAGAACACCAGGCTTACCCTCATCATCATCATCAGCCTATCGCAGTCCACTGCTGGACATAGGCCTCTCCAAGTGCACGCCACTGAGATCGATTGAAGTAGGCTAAATACCTCTATGACTGTTGAATAGTGCTACCAGGCAAACACCTGAGTGATAAGATTTCAACCTATGTATTTCTGCAACTTTCGAAAGTCGCCCTCGATTTCTCAAGGTTCCATCATCAGATCCTGACCTGATGATAACGGGACCACCTCGGAAGTATACGCTATCAAACAAAAAAAGAATCATCAAAATCGATAAATAAATGGCTGAGTAATCGCGTAACAAACATAGAAAAAAAAACGGTCGAATTGAGAACCTCCGCTTGGGTTAAAAATAAGTCGGCGGCGGCCATCTTTCCATCTTGGACCAGCTTTCGATGAACAGCGAACTATTTGCCCTTTCAAACAATAAAAACGTCATAAAATTTTGCGATAACTACACCTAACTACGGCTCTCGTCAAATAGCTTTGCCGCTCAGTTAAAAAGTTGGAAGTAACGAATCGCCATTAAATTTGGCAGGTCTACAGGAATCCTGCACATAAAACACCCGAAGAAATAAATAAGTCTTCATTTGCCGTCTTCGGAAACCCTAAAAACCGAAGATTTTTTTATTCCGGCTACAACGTATTTTCTACCACTGATTTTCTAGCATTTTTTTCAAAATAAATTAAGCCATTTTACTTTTCCTAATTTATTTTCAGATTATGGTAAGTATACAAAAGTAATATAAAATTATTAAATCGATTCTTTATTTAAACGAATCGGATCATTCGATGCAAAACTTCTATCACCGTCGCCATCTTGTCTATGCGTCTTCAAATCTTCAAATTTAAAAAAACAACTAATGTAAACAAACATGGCGAGTTCGATCAGAATTCCCGGTAATTACGATTTTATTTTAAAAAGGTATATTTCTAACGCGATGCTAAATATGAAAGGTGTGAATGCGTAAAAATAATTTAAATTTATTTAGTTATTTTATTTAGTACTCACAAATGTGGTTTGATTGGAAAGAAAATAAATATGAGCGTAAATAATTAGGAAAGTGTATGACTGATTCGCAGACCCCAATTGGGGTCTAAACCGAGCTTACGGTGACATTGATGTTCAGACCCCGATTGGGGTCCGCTACGGATTTGACGGTTAAGAAAAATATGAATAAGTGGCCGATCAATGTTCTTGCTGGTTGCCTCATTAGTATGAAGAGAGGCCCTAGCGGTGAGACAAAATAGGCCATTACTGTAATTAAAAACTGGATGGAAGAATTGATTAATAGTTTTACCAGTATAGCATAGGCAATCAAACATTTTTATGTTTTTAAAGTGTTTACGGTCGTACGTGTTAAGAATTTATTACAAAAATTAAGAATTTTATGCGTGGATAGTATTTTATTAGTAGAAGATGGACACTTGGTAACAGCCGCGTTGTCTCCATTCGTACAGTCGCAACACATTAATAATTAGTTACGTTGACTGTACGCGATTCGTTCCAGAGAAAGTCCCTAACACAACACAGACGGACAACAAAGTATTGTCTGTTGTTCAATGTAATCTGTTAAATTTTTCACCACATTCAATTTCGATTTGCGGAACGCTTTTCTGTAGTGCAAAGATAAGTTAGTAAAATCTTTGAAAAGCACGACGAAAAGAATGTTTTATGTCGTATTTATTTCGTGTGAATAAAGTCCAGAATTGAATGACAAATTGGGAATGTAAAATTTTAATTCAGTGGAGCATGTTCGATCGAACTGTTTTTATTCTATTGTGGAATGAATTCGGTAGAACAATGTGTAGAGGTTTTATTTGAACGAATGGGGTTGATGTATCCCGGTCTAGCTCAGCTCGTTATAGTTTTATGAAGTCCCTCAGTCTCGCGCGTGCCGTATGTTTTCATTGCCTTGTGTCAAATAAGTATGTTATGAATATGTGTTTCAAAGTAGTTTTTGTTCGAGTGGAATATATTACGCCTTTCGTGTTCACTGTTCCGTTTATTTTATGCGGATTTTTTGTTGTTTATTTCTAGTTCTGCGAATATGTTTTAACGTATGGAAACGTTTTTGAACTATTTTTGTGAGCGCCTTTGTGCTGTTAGTTGGAATGTAAAAAAGTAACTATGTTCATATCATGTTTTTTTTCACGTTGCATTCGGTACCGTTAAAATAATTATTTCAAAAGAAATAATCAGTAGGTAATATGTATAAATTACTGGTTTTATAAGAACAGTGTTGTCACAAGAATACTTAGCTTACAAAACACAAAAATTAAAAAGAGTCTAAAAAATCAAAGACCTAGACGAAAGCAATAATCAAAAACGATTTAAAACATCATCACCTCTCAATTTCCTAACAGATCCTATTACATTAATAACAAGCGCTTATTGCAGCATTTATCTTATTTATCAAACAAATAACAATGTAATATTGCGATCCATTGTTATATCATATTACCTAAGTCGTTACCAATTAAATTCGTGTGCGAATCGCGATCACATCTAGTCACGGTATCTGTGGGCGGCCATATTGCGAAGTGTATGAAATTGCGACTGCGCATCATTTCTCACGATATGACGGATTACAGCACTGTGGGCACGCGATCTGCCAAAACGTAGACTAATTAATTGTATAATTTTTTTTGTGTTGAATGCATTTTTTTTATGAGAGTTAAGTGGTGGTAATGGTTTGTGTTTTGGTGTATGATTTAGTTCTGACATTTTCGCTTGATTGCTTAGTTGCATTATTTTTTTCAAAGGCTTTCTAAATAAGTATGATATTAATCCAAAAGAGCAAGTATAGGCATTTTTATGCCTAGTATGAAAACAATGACGTAAAAGATTTTTTATTTGCGTAAAAATTCGCAATCGAAATCTATTAGCATATAAACGAAGTGAATTTAAGAACATATTTCTTAAAAATGATCCGTAATTATATGTAACAGCTTGTAATCGGCTATTACTGAAGATTTTATTGTTTGGAACATACGTCTTTTCGTAACAATGGCAGAAAAGTGTGCCATTAGTTCAGTAAGATGTCAAGCAATAGAATTTTGCTAGTTACTTATCATCTTTTTTAACCGACCTCAACAAAAGAAGGAGGTTATTTTATTATCAACTCACGTTATGTCTCGAAAATACCAAATCTTATTCAAATGTGCCAAATCTTGTCATATTAGAAATTATTTTCTAGTTCATACGATGATGAGATATGTTACATGGCACAGAAACTTGTATAAGTTTTCAACCAGCGACTGGCTAAGATTGATTTTCGATTTTCAAAGGTTATACAGATCTCAAAATAGCTAGACTAAAGCCTAACAATTTCACTTAATCATCTCAATCCATCAGCCACAAAACAATAGCATTACACTCAATAAAAATAACCTTGACATCAACAAAAGCAGAACATAAGAGTAATTGTTTTATAACATTCTCCGTTGTATAAATCATACAAAAGATTGAGCCACGAGTGACGAAAATTTTAATGAGGCCTGCAATGTGTTCAATGAATCTTAATGCCCCATTGTTAATATGGCCGACGTAAATTAGAGCTATCATTTACGAAATAAATATTTGCCTTTGAAAAAGATGTTACACTGGATTAAATAATCGTATGTAATTTTGTAATTTATTTCTGTTGTTATTTTGTAATGTATTTTTTTCTCATGATGTAGTGAAGAAGCGCACTGTCCAATGTGATGGATTTTTGGACTGATTTGACTGCAATGGTGTTCAATTTTTTCAGCCATTCTTTTTCTTTTAGAAAGATAACACTGTAAAACACCTACTTTAACATATTTTTACAACCACACTTCAACTTATAAAACACTAAATCATGCAGTTTTAACTCGGCACCTAATTTTCATAACTCTAAAACCGTTGCACACATTTTCCGTTTACCTGCACGAGGTAAAGCATAATGTTACATGAAATTCAAAATGAAATTACTGTTTAAATAACGTAAGCTTCTACCTTCAGCGGCAGTATGGTTTCGTTCGTGTAATGAGCAAGTTATAAGTAGCTTGCGTTAGGGACTCGGGGACCATGTTTGGCGATGTTCCAGAAATGTAATGCCCCTATTATTACTGGTTTGTTCATAACATGTAGGTACTTTTGGACTGCTAAAGTTTTGGATGTTCTTAGATGGTAGGTTGTTATTGAATTAATTGTCTTATGTTGAAAGTTTCTTGTCATAACTGTTTAAATTGCCTCGTTGTTAATTTGGTCACCTAATTATTTAATAAGTCAGTATCAAACATTTTTGTACATGAGTTTAATTTTTCAGAATTGCAGGTTTTATAGCTCGGTTTATCATTGGAATCAGAAGTGACTGTGCTTATAGTCCTTCACAGAACTTAGCTTAATGCTTAAACATTTAAATAGCAGAGTTATTGAGGACTGACATAGATAGATTGTTATCGCTGTATGTGTTCACAATCAGAATCAAAGGTCAGTCGGATTGCACTTTCACTAACACTGTAAACCGTGGCGAATCTTTACATAATAGAACTTTACTGTAATATCCTTCTGAGGTTTTGTTACACCATGTGCTAGGATTGGTAGATATTATAGATTAATTTGATATAAAAAATAGGTAAGTACTTCTCACACATTTTAGCTGAGGATAAGAAACCCTTATTTCGAATGAGTTCACGTATTTCGATAAATACGAATAGTGATTGATGATGAAAAGATAGTCGCTAATTGTAAACCACAGCTGCTTACGGTGGGACTTTAAGCCGACCCCAACATGGTTGGGAAAAGGCAGATGATGATGATAATATGATAGTGATTAGTCACTATTGCCTAATAAATAGGTAAGAAACCATCGGCAGGGGCTGCGGGTTCGAAAGAGATACCGCGGCCCTGGTACATGAAAGGCCTATGACGGAAGTTCCGTCACGGAACACGACGGTTTTTAGTCAGTAAGAGTCTGACACTCCCTCACCGCTGCTAACCCACAGCGGGAGGGGTCATTTGATGATTTTTGACGTCGTTAAAAAAAAAAAACCATCGGCAGTGGTCCATATAAAAAACGCACTACGTCTTCCAAAATTGCCGAAAACTAAATTCAGGAACAAACCATAATACAATTTATTTTAGTGGTAATCACCACTAATAGCATACATAACATTTAATCTCATCTAAACTATCCACCGTTTCGCAGAACAAGTGGCCCACATTCCATAAAACTGATAGAGGCGCTTAATGTTCAATTCTCAGCCTGAAAGGATGAATTTGTGCGGCAATTCACTAGGATTGCTCACGTTAGGAGTAGTACGTTACGTCGGTAATGTACTGGGTTTCTTAGGAGATGAGTTACGGGCGCGTTTGTCGTACAATAAGTGGATAGAAGACAACCTTGCAGTGGGAAATATGATAGTTGGTATAGTGTAATTTGTTGTTAGTCTGTATGGTATACATATTTTTGACTAACTCGCCTTTACCTTTGATTTTACCTGCATCTCGAGTAAATTATTATTTTGCAACCGGGTGAAATGTAGTCTATATGTTATTGTGATAGGTTAAGTATCCTGCTCAGCTCATTTATGTCAATTAGATACACAAACTTAAGAACGCTAGGGTTTGCTTTTAATAGGAAGTTTTTTTTTATTTCATGTTCTGATTTTCTTACGTTATTATTCTCCTCTCACGTGTAAGCAGAATTGCAGACAAAATGTAGATTAATATTCAGCTGGAAGATCAAGTAAATGTGGTTGTTTGGCTCTTATTTTCGCATGAGCTATAATTATCGCGTTTCTCGGAACATTTCAGTCGAAATTATTAATGAGCTCAGTTGCCGGTGCTCTCTGTAGGTTTTCCTCGTGTGCCGGTAATCGTTATTGAACCAACGTGTACTGACATGGGGTTAAGCTGTCCAGAATTTATGTATATGGTATCGAATTTCGATAACTTTTTGATTGAATGTTTGTAACGAATATCCCCAAAAAGTTTTTCTAATAGACTGAAAACTTAAAGAAAAAGTCAAAAGAGTCAAACTTTTTTATTGCTTCTCTAACACAGTCAACAGATCTGCTGTCACGGACTTCCACAGTGTTTTCTGAAGTCGGTTTTATTTTATTAATTAAAGTACGAAATAAAAACAAAAGATTCCGACGACTTGAGAACCTCCTCCTTTTTTGGTAACTAGGCTTCCCACGAGTTGAACACTTTTTCAAGCCTTTATATATTGTGAATTTGTGATGCTATCTACAAATGTTTGTTGTTACCATAGATAGGGAGAAAGCATTATAGAATCACAGAGCTAATGCATGCACCAGACATTTGTCATCGATGAATAAATGAACAGCAAATTAACAGCGGCAGTCAGCACTCCGTAATCCCGGAATCCCGGGATGTCGAAATCCGTGAAATCCGTGGTGGCTACATTAATGTCATCAATAGATTTAGTCTATGGATGCGCTGTGGGCTGCGGTCTAATTGCGACTGTGTTTCCGAGTTATATTGGTATGTTCTATGAAGATATGTGTTTGGATATCAATAAGGAGATTATGGTTTGTCACTTGAATTTGTAAGTATGGTAATAATGTATTTGGTGCACCATCCTAATTAAGAAAAATGCTTAAAAATGTAAACTGTTCATTAATCGGTGTCTTATCTTATCGTGATCTTAAATGTAAGTATATAAAACTGAGATTAGTTTGTATTGGCTATGTGCGCGACGGTGGCGACGCGTAGCGTTTACAACATTTGCGGAAACTGTCAAATTACAACAATGTAAACATTATAATTTTCTTTGCAAATATAAATAAAACCAAGATTAAAATAGTATTGTTGACATTATTTAAGTACTATTTATTCAATAGATTTACTGTTAAATGAATATAATAATAAAAACCGGGTTTGAAACATCCGCATTTGTTTCCAGTTTCTGCCATGGTGTGCGCTGCGGTCGTTATATGTCCGCCACTACTCGCTTTGCACATAGCCAATAGAAGTATGAATTGGTATAAATTCATAAACACACATTTGCATTCAGAAACTCATGCCTGCACACTGACTCACGTGCGTATAAATTACCAAACAATTTTAACTACTTATAGCCGTTTTTTGGGGAAACATTATATTAATGACTCAATTTTCCTTAAACGTGCTCAAACTATCTGGTACATATTCAAAAGAAGTTAACTGTTAATTCTGTCTGACACATGTTCATGACTCAAACGTGCCTTACTTTAACGTCAAAGAAAGTGTTCTAAGCAATAAAGCGGAAATTCCTCAAAATCGGAACTGGTACTGAACCTAAATACCACACAGCTATTGAAGAGCTTCGACACTAAAATACCATGTTTTGTTATCTTACTTATCGTAGAGAAATTCCATGATTATCTTAAAGCTTGGTTCTACTTACATAAAATAAGCCCCATAGTCTGCCAAACATTGAAAACCAGTACTAAAAACTTTAACACTAAAAGCACACCGCAAACTTTTAGTCGGCTGATAGTTTGTTTTGGGCTCATAAATCTGTATTAAGATGAATGGTAGTACGCACATTACAAAGATCAGGTATTTAACTGTATCAGAACAACTGACAACTTTGATTGCAATCAAGTTTAAAAAAAAAGCATTTTTGCCAACCATGGGGCCAACTGTCAGCCGACTGTTTAGTTTGCAAGACATTGAAATCCAGTACTAAAAGCTACGAAAAACATTTTTTTACGTCGAAGCTCTCGAATTCTGGCTTGCAAAATACGGTACACTTGGCACCTTTGAAGGGTCATTAATAATTCATCGCATCAATTTGGTACACAGGAGAAGTAAATAATGTACAAACATCATTATAAATGGTAATGTGACGTATGTAATCACGATATCGCAATAGCTCAAGCGTGATGTATGCCTGACTATGCAATTAGATTATTGCAATAAATTGTACGTATGTACGTTTGTATGTATCTTTGTGACATTTATTAGATGTTGCGTTTGAATTTGAGTTCGTTAATGATTAGGTGGCCTTTTGAGGCTTATTAGGTATGAGGTTTTCTGAAGGACCCACATTATTGTATTTTTGAGATTAAGTTTAAGATTTACGGGCCAATGGATAGTTACGTTATTTTCATTTTTAACACTTGAATGGTTATGTCCTTTAGTACCCCGATATTGTACAATATGTATGACATGGCTCCAATGTTGTTTAACAGACATACAAATAATAAGGCTTCAAACCAGCAACACTTAATCAAGCTCCAAAAAAACTGTCATCCGCGACACACTTCTAACTGACCACAAATCCAGACCATCAAGACTTTTATTTTCACGACTTTATAAATACGAGCTGAGAGTTCATTGACCTAATTTAACACGGTCAAACAGGTTGAAGAGAAAGACTAATCGTATTGTTTCTTTGGGTCTTCTCGTTTTTGTGTGCAGACCCTTAAACGATTGAGCCGTGAAGTTTGAGCGTGCCGTTACGCTGGATCAGTTTGTAAGACCGCTAGTTTTTGATGTTCCATTCCAACACCAATGATAAAAACTTACTGACCAATTGTAATGAACTTTGAGGAGCTTTGAGGATGGCGGAAGCGGAGACTTCGATCTATCGTTAAGACGATAGTCAAAGGACTATCTATATTTCAGAAAGCGTGATTGTTCTTGGTGATGCATTTTTCAAGAGCAACATTAATGAAGAAGGCATGGCCAGTTTACTCCTCCTTTTTAGTAACAAATGATCGCAGTGAAACTAGTCGAGCCTTAAAAGCGTACTAATTAACATGAAAATTATAAGTACGTTTCTGTGGCCAATGTGTTTGCTGAGTAACAACAAGAAAGGGAAAGTAAAAAAAATCTTGGAAACTTACACTGAGTCTCAAAGTCCCAAAGCTTAGTACAAACATTTTTACACCAGTATTACCCCAACCCGCTGTTTTCACAGCCTCGCCGTAAGCAGCAAGTCCCGTAACTTATCGTTCACACTGTGGTTTTAGTTTCCGCAGTTAACCTGTTCTAGGGAAAGAAGCAAAACGACACTGGTATGCAAAACAAGCGGTTTAGCGGAAGTTAAATTATTCTAGCTCTGGATAAAGCTGATTTAGACGCTGCGAGTTAGCTAGCCTAGGGCCTTTCTAACTACGTTTGGCTTTTAGCCTAAGAGTACTAAACTGCAAATTTTTAGTCGGCCGATTTTATTTGGGCGTATGAGTCAGTATGAAGATAAATGGAAGTACTTACCAATATATCATCTCCCGAGTCTTTTTCCCAACTACGTTTGGGCCCGCTACCAGCCTAACCGGATGCAGCTGTGAGCTGAGTACCAGTGTTTTACTGCCTATCTGGCCTCCTCAACCCAGTTTACGTCAGTACGCAGATTACAAGGGTCGGGTATTTAGCCTGGATCAGACATGGACCGAACATGGATTCTAATCAAAATTTTCTTAAAAATAAATAATAGTTTAAAAAAACTAAAAAACACGCTTTTTATAGAAAAACTAACTAAAAAATAGGAAATAAATTTTAATGAATTTAAATTAAGAAAACAGTGTTAAAAATTTCAATGAATATAAATTAATAATAGTGTGAATACAAAAAAAATATTTTAAAAAAAGCGTGGGGTGCATGGTGTCAATAGTTATAAATATTTTATTGACAGATATGAGTACAGTGATTTTCATTTCGATAATATCTTAAAAAGCACCCCACGCTTTTTTTATTTTTTTTTTTGTATTCACATCATCATCATCATCATCAGCCTATCGCAGTCCACTGCTGGACATAGGCCTCTCCAAGTGCACGCCACTGAGATCGATTTTCGGCTTCTCGCATCCAGCTCCTGCCAGCCGTCTTGCGCAAGTCATCACTCCACCGTGCCTGAGGACGTCCTACACTACGTTTGCCGAGGCGCGGTCTCCACTCTAGAACTCGTTTACCCCAACGGTTATCGGTTCTTCGGCTAATATGGCCAGCCCACTGCCACTTCAGCTTGCTGATTCGGTAGGCTATGTCGATGACCTTGGTTCTCTGACGGATTACCTCATTTCTGATGCGATCCCTCAGAGAAACGCCGAGCATAGCTCTTTCCATAGCCCGCTGAGCGACTTTAAACTTGTGGACCAGCCGTACCGTCAGTGTCCACGTTTCGGCTCCGTAAGTCATGACAGGTAGGACGCACTGATTGAAGACTTTGTCTTTAGGCACTGTGGAATCGACGATGTTAGGACTCGACGTAGCTTCCCAAATGCAGCCCAACCCAACTGAATTCTCCTATTCACCTCGTCCTCAAAGTTGTTTCTACCTAACTGCAATGTCTGCCCGAGGTATACATATTTCCGAACAACTTCGAGAACGGCGCCGTGTATCGCAATCGGTTCCGGTAGAACATGTTCATTGAACATGACCTTGGTTTTGTCCAAGTTCATCCGTAGGCCGATGCGTAGAGAAGATTCAGCCAGGTCGTTAAGCATCTGTTGTAGGTCCTGCAGCGTTTCCGCCATGATGACGATATCGTCAGCAAATCTCAAGTGAGAGATGTGTTCGCCATTGATGTTGATGCCGCGTCCTTTCCAGTTCAGCGTCTTGAACATATCCTCCATTGCATTAGTGAACAGTTTCGGGGAAATAACATCCCCTTGTCTCACTCCTCGATGCAACGGTATGGGCCTTGTTTGCTGATTCTGTACTTGGACGGACATTGTAGCGGCTTCGTAGAGACATCTCATCACTTGGATGTATCGCCAATCTACTTGACAACGCTGCAGGGACTCCAGAACAGACCAGATTTCAACCGAGTCAAAGGCCTTCTCATAGTCCACAAATGCTAGACACAGGGGCTGATTATACTCTTCGGTCTTCTGTATAATCTGCCGCACTGTGTGGATGTGGTCTATGGTGCCGTATCCGCTCCGAAACCCTGCCTGCTCCGGTGGTTGGAATTCGTCGAGTCTTCGCGCAAGTCGGTTTTCTATTATTCACACTATTATTAATTTATATTCATTGAAATTTTTAACACTGTTTTCTTAATTTAAATTCATTAAAATTTATTTCCTATTTTTTAGTTAGTTTTTCTATAAAAAGCGTGTTTTTTAGTTTTTTTAAACTATTATTTATTTTCTACTTTTTAGTTTGTTTTCAAACTATTATTTGTTTTGTAGAATTAAAATTCTCTTTAGTATACAAAAATTTGTCAATATTAGAGAAAACGGCTAAAGATAATTATTGGAAATAAAAATTAACATCGAGTCCTGTCTTATCGACTGTAGAGAAAAATTCTAGATTTTAATTAATTTTCTTACCTTAACGACTATAGATGAAAATTATATAAATTAACAAAGATCATATTTTGCAAATTGAAAAGCCTAGAAGTCGGTGTCTAATGGATGTTACTAAGTTAATTTTGCCACCGACTCCTAGGCCGATGCACCTAAAATTAGTTTTTTTTTTTTGCTTTTTAGTGTTTTGGGAACTCGGTTTAATTTTTTTGTAAAAAGGTTATTTATTTAAAGCTTTTCAGTGATACGAATAGTTGTCACTATCCATACAAGTGGGAAGTTCTCATCAATACAAAGAATATAAGTCCAAACGAGGTATTTTACATATTCAGTTGTCGAGTTCCCTTGACTTTCTCTGGTCTCCATCATCAGGTCAGCTCCAAACCTTCACTGTTGCATAGGTCTTGTCAATACGAATAATTTAAGCCCAAACACGAGGTAGTTTACATATTCAGTTGTCGAGTTCCCTCCATTTTCTCTGGTCTCCATCATCAGGTCAGCTCCAAACCTTCACTGTTGCAAAGGTCTTGTCAATACAAATAATTTAAGCCCAAACACGAGGTAGTTTACATATTCAGTTGTCGAGTTCCCTCGACCCTCTCTGGTCTCCATCATCAGGTCAGCTCCAAATCTTCACAGTTGAATAGTGCTTTTAGGCGTACACCTAAGTGTCAAGTTTTTACCCTATGTATGCCTACAAGTTTTGAAGGTTGCCCTCGATTTCTCAGGGTTTCCATCATCAGATCCTGACCTGATGAATATGGGACCAACTGGCAGCTATTCCAAGTCGAACAAAAAAAGAATCACGTAAATCGGTCTATAAACCTCGGAGTAATCGATGTGTATGTGTAACCTCCTCCTTTTTGGGAAGTCGGTTAAAATGGAATAATTTTATCAAATTAGTGTATTGTCATCGGTCCTCAATAAATCTACAAAGTTTGAACGAAATCTGGCCGTTTAAAGTGGGTCAAAATCGCGCCCAAAGAAGTCGGTTACAAACATACAGGTGAAGCTAATAAAAAGCGTGTAAAAAACATTTGCTAACTATTGGGTCAACTGTCCGCCAACTTTTTAGTCTGCAGTGTGTTAGACTCTAACCGTATGCTATGGGATCACTCAATATTTTTGGTGGGAATGTGAATGGAAATGCCGTTTGCATAGTTTGCGGCTTCTATTATTCATGCAGCGCTTTTCGTTTGTTTTTATTTGCAGTTTTTTTTTATTTTATTGTTTTTTTTTATGAAGAAGGTTTTGTTTCATATAGGATGTAATTAATAAAGTTTAACTACTACTACCTATATTAGTAGGTACAGATGCATTCTTTGATGGACTTGCAAGCCAACTGTTTTTTTTTAATATTAGCGAGCGTTTGTTTACTTGGCAAAATAGGATTCTTATTTGCTAGTAGGTAATGTAACCATGTCCAATATATTTTTAAAGGTAATTCGGTGCTTCACTAAAAGCGACAGTTTTCAATTTTCAATCCCTTTTATAGGGATTCGTAAGTTAAATACAAATAGGGATGAAACTTACTTGAACAAATATCTTAATCTTATCAGAGTGAAAGTTAAGGATTCGAAAGTTGGAAGGTAAAGGGTTCCCTTAAAAGATAAGATAGAAGGAACAGATGTGCCTTCCTAAATAGTTTCTTTGGGTCAGTAAGTTAAGGTAAAAAAATCAAAAGAAAGAAAAACTTAAGCAGAGCATTTTGTAATTAAGTTCTTTTGATAATCCTTTATCTAAATGGCTTCTAATTCCTACACGGTTTTCACGTTAATGCTATCAGTTCCGCTGCCAAGAGTAAATCTTACGTTATTAGACACTCGGGGATAGGAAAAGCTGCAGCAATTAGTGACCGTGATTCTGATATGTGATACTTAAAGGGTTTTTGGTTTAGAGCTAGATAGAATTTACTTCAGATTTAGATACAAAGGCAAATAAGTAAGAACACGAAGTTCGATATGTCCAACTTACATGTAAAAGATTTAATTGTTTATTATCTTGATGGCTATAAAACTGTATAAAATCTAAAACACTTAGGCAGTCTCAGAGTCTCAGAAATAAGCTATTTTCTTTCGTGGTATAAAGTTATTGTTTGCCAAAACAATAACAATTTCTAAGAAAATTATTCGTCATCATTTCGGTTACTTCAAAAGTCGTGTATAATGCATACGGCTCCCATTTTCTTTCCCCTTTAATCATTGAAACTTACGTAACAACTGAATAAGTTGATCCTAAACTCGGAACTAAGTTAAGAGAATCGTGGATCATAAATTGTCCTTCTTTAAGAACTTTATATGACATTTCTTTGCTAACTTTCTGAGCAACGATCCCGAATTTTATGATATTGAATCAAAATGTAAGAGTGGTTTTATGGATTATTTTGCGGTTGGTTGAACTTCTATTTAAAGCAGAGGAACGCTGCGAAATATTTCCCACGAGGAATGAAGCATCCGTGATAATAATTATTTATATGATAAAATACTTATGCATACAAAATATGTAAACATTATTTAGGTATTCTATTTTGTAGGTTCTAAAGGTAATCAGAAATACATTTGCTATTATATTTAGTTGGGAATTCTATGATATAATAAGAGCTATTATTTTGCAACTATGGTTAACACCGAATTCCAAGAAGTAAATCTACAAATGAGTACTAAAGTGGCCTTTATTTCAAACAGAAGGTTCTTTACACATCTCAAATGTCAAGTTTGTTCTATTACGTCGTAATATTATTCTGCGTAGAACTATTTACAAGCAAAACATAGAAATAATTAGCCTAATACCTAGATGATTTAAGTATGTAAGCCTCGACCAAAAAGGGTTGTGTTGGATATGTGTAATTGAGTGTATGCGTATCAGCGGCATCGTAGCTCAAAAACTGATGAACCGATTTCTGATAGCAGTTTGTTTTAATGTAAACTAGTATGGAACTATGTATCCTGTATTGATCATGATCAAAATCAAGTGAACCGATTCAAAAACGATGTGTTTTTCTAAATAACATTATCACACAAAAGGTACTGAATAAGCAATCGTAACTCCATAACATAAGTTACGGAAAGTATTTTACAATGTCGTAATATAATATTTATGGGCGATACCATCGACTTTTGCATTCGATCTCTGAACCCCATAGATTATTCAGTACGTGACTGGAGCGATATCGACTTGGTATTAGCACACCATAAGCTTTGTTTGATTTTTAACGACATTTTCTGACATTTGAGCTTTCTGATTATCTGATGAAATTAGTATAAGAAACTGAAAAGCAGTGTATAAAAGATATCAATTTTGAATTCGATTTGCCTAGCCTTTTTCCAACTACGTTGAGATCAGCTTCCAGTCTAACCCAGTCTAACAAAAATCTAGTAATCATCATCAACAGACAGATTTCACACGTGTTTCAATATCTGCCAGAAATATTCATGAATTATATTAATAGTCGTACTTAAACGTAATTGCTCTTATTTTCTATTCGAAGATAACAATGGCATGTAATGTGAGACGAGAATAATGCATTCGAGGTTCTCCCACTAATGCACGTAGCCCAATCATTTATGGTATCAGGTATCAAGTATCAGGTAGCAAGCTCAGTTTCCTGATGTCTTTAAATAAGGAAATAAAATGGCAAAGAACTACAAACCATTAGAAAATCTTAATTTAATGCATGTACTTGTACCTCCTACTGCCCATAATTGGCTTATATTTATATTGTGCTTTTTCTTCTTTAGTTTTTTTTGCGGACCATAAGATGAAAAAAATAAAAATAAAAATAAATAAAATTAGGTCTATTTCATTATTTTATTCATCATCATCATACTTGCCGTCCAATGCCGCAATTATTGTAACAGCCTTTTTATCGTCGTACTGCTGGGCACAGGCCTCCTCTGAAGGATTGAGCATTAATTAATGCCACAATTATTAATCAAACAAAAGTCTTTATAAATACCAATAGCCGAGATATAAATAGAACGTATCTCCACAAACAAAGATGACTGTAAGCTACACACGTCTGGAAGCCGAAACTCAAAGCCGCCGTAACCCTCTTGAGCCGACTTACACAAAGAATATGTGAGAACTGTAGTTCATAACTCCTAACTCCAGTTATGTCTCACTTCTGTCTGCACGTTGGTATATTGCTTAAGGATTTAATAAGATATATAAGATTATATTAGTGCCTACGTGGTTGGGTTAACTTGAAGATTTTAAAACAAATAAATTCAAAGCTTAAATTATGTTATGCTGAAAATGGTTGAAACAACTCAAACTGTATTGAACTACAGACAACACATGCGTTGTCAAATTACAAGTAATGTCTTATTTATTTTGTGTGAGTAATATCGATTAAGGTGTTCAGTTTATTCCTAGGTTTCGCATTAAAATAATTATTCAGTTGAGTACTAATTAAAACGGTATCTATCGGAGAACAATTCCATGAAGAAACCTTTCCTTAATAAATTAAGATTTACTAGAGAAACAGTAGAAATAGTAAAAAGTTACAAGGTGTACAGATAAAAGTAGCAGTAACTCAAGATTTTCTTGTACAACTTCAAAGAATACTAGATACTAGTTTCATTGTCTGTTTTAGAGATCCGTCAAGCACGGTCCAATTGTTTTTAAACCATCTTAATGGAAAAAGGTTTCCTTTAATCTTGTCAGATAATAGTAGTGAGTGTTTTATCTATAAAGCACTAATAGGTATCTATATTAGTGCTAATTTATATAAAAATATCTATACTAATATTATAAAGCTAAAGAGTTTGTTTGTTTGTTTGTTTGAACGCGCCAATCTCAGGAACTACCGGTCCGATTTGAAAATTTCTTTCAGTGTTAGATAGCCCATTTATCGAGGAAGGCTATATATAGACTACTTTTTATCCCGGTACGGGAAGTAGTTCCCACGGGATGCGGGTGAAACCGCTGGGAGAAACTAGTTCAGGTATAAAGTCATCCGTTATGAAATTAAGTATCCAAAATAAAGGAATAAATAAAAATAAAAAAAAAGTCATAAGTCATCCTTCAGTTCTTTTATAGAACACTTCTAAAATGATATACGAGTTCACCAGCCATACCAACAGAGATACAGATTCTGTTTTGATAACCCTTTCAAGCATGCAGACTATTCTGGCACTCAAATAGGTATTCTCACGAACACTTCAACTAGAAGTCCCATCTGTCATAATACCTACTCACGTACTTCTGTGAGGTAATACGTTTCCAGTTGTTTGGCATAGTTGAAGAGGTGACCCAATTACACCATTCAATACGTACAGTTCCAATTTCAGTTTTCAGAGACTGTTCTGTCGCTTACAATGTTCTATTTATTAAATACTATCTGTTCCCTGCGGTTTCATCTGAGTCCCAGAAAAACTTATTTCGTACCCGGATAAAAAATTGCCCATGTTAAGCGCAGATAGTGAAGCTTCTTAACAGTGAAAAAATGATTCAAATCGGTTCAGTCATTCGAGAGCACATTCGATTCAAACGATCAAATCTTTTATCTTTATACATATGTTAGTATAGGTATACGGAACCCCACTAAAATACCACTTGAAACTTGCCAGGTTTTGCTGTATGATGAGTAGTTCACGTAGAAAGAAGCCTATTTACTTGCACAGCGGCGGAAAAAAAGACAAACTTATTTATTTTACACCATTTCAAGTCTATGCAGTTGTTCATTGTTGTACTTTTTGCGGTTTTAAGTTATGGTTCGTCCACAAAAAATAAACTTATCTATACATATTAAAACAAATAGTAACATAAGTCTCTAATTCATTTGGTATAATACCAGATCAGTCAGATTTACAGTTTCGCCAAACACAAAAAAGTCCACACGTGGCCAGAAAGCCATGTTTCGTTTTTTTTAGATCAGCCAAACACTTCAATAATAACTGCAATAAACAAAATTAATGCCTATTATAATCCAGAAAAAAATATAATAACAAATTAACCAGCAAGAGTTATTATAGCAATTGCTCTTCGGGGATAGTTAGTGCTCACATTATTCAAAGATAATAGGGTGACATGTAATTACGTGCAGAAAATAAAGGACGTCAGAGGTTTTATTTCTTATGACGGAACTCATTGCGGTGCCAAGCGCGTTAGATTTCCCCGGAGTAAGCAGTGTGGCCTGGATTTCCAACTCCTTATAATTCGATAATCTCTTTAAGTGGTTTATTTTTTGTTAGTTTTATTTTTAGTTTTGTCATGGCTGCAGTTTTAAAGAAAAAAACTCATGATGTTATGCATGTTCCTGGTCAGATGACATCAGGCAGAGAAACATGGAAGATCAAGACATGCTGCGACAACCTCTAATAAGATTGGGAAGAAGGTTTTTATAAGTTTAATGAAGATGAAGGTGAGATGAGATGACTATTTGGTTTGACTTCCCAGTCTTCGCAGAAGTAGCCCTATAAATAAGTTTTCCATTTCCAACTTCAATCAAGACTAAAATATTTTGATTATACAGCTAACTCTCAGTAAACTCAATCACCATCAAAGAATCCCTACAGAAATAAATCAAAATACAGAAAATATTAAACCACTCCCAGCTTCAATATCAAAAGATTATTTTAACGGAAGTGAATGAATAGCGAACGACAAAACGCGCAGTAGCAGCTTAGCGAAACTAGTTCCCGAAGGCAACAAAAAAGCTACACTTCTAGTACCCTTTGATACTCCAAGAGTCAATTTAAATGTCGCAAATCCCAGTAAAATGTTTATTACAAAATTGGCCAAGCTCATTAGTACTGGAAAGGGCAAAGTTTAATCACTTTGAAATTAGTTAGACAGAAATTCGAGCGACTGTCTTGTGACCCTGTAGGCATTGTTCTTTTACAAATCGGGGCTTAATCAAGTCACGGTTGTTACTAATAGATCACAGAATTACTGGAGAACAAAGTGGGGCTCACTAATTTCCATATATTTCAAGAAAACGTGCCGCGCATAGCTAAGTCAATAGACAGGGTTTCAAGAAGGCTTTTAAATAAGTTTTGTAGACGTTCAAAGTAAGTTTAATTTTAGAGGCTTTCATTAGTCAAATATGCTTGTAGTTACTACTACTTTTGAGCAAATGAGTTATATTATAGGATTTGTATAAAATTCAAATTAGTGTTAATAATGTTATTAATCTATTTAACAATAGCTGTTACATTACGTTTGGGATTCACACAGAATTGGAGGCCCATTGGAAGACGCCTACGACAAAAATCATACCAAAAATAACACGACAGGATGTGTGTACATAAAAGGAAAACGTAATAACAACATATTCATATTTTTACCACCGTCATAAAGGACTGTTTCCCGAACAATTGAGAAGACCAACATTTCATATGCTGCAGACTGTTTCGCCAGCAATTAACTGAGCAGAGGTAGCTGTTTTAAATTTTAGATGAAGGACACAATACTGTGGTTTTAACTTGTACTTTACTTTTTAAAATTCTCGTGGGAAGCTCTCGTTGACAAGATTACTGAGGTCGGGACCGCTTTGTTGGTTTTACGAAGATTACGTAGGTCATAACTCAGATGCTTTGCTAAACATAAGTCTGTTTGTGTTTGCGTCTGGCTTCTTACAATTGATTGGTATTTTTCATATCAGATTGTGATAGGCAATTTCGATGTATTTACTTGATAAGGTTTTAGGACGACATGACTATTTTAGGATTCATTTAGGTTGGAAACCTGACATGTACCTACAAACGTGATATTCCTGAATTATTCCGCAGGGTTGTAAATGGGAGATAGTTAATAATTATGAATGTAAAACACTCGGCTCACCTTAGCACAAACCATTATCTAAAAATATTCACAATTTTGAGCACCAAAATGCATCAAGATCTGTGATTCTATAGGTACAATAACAAACAGACGAACATGTTTTATGCAAAGCTAGTAACTTTCCCTCTGTGGGTTATTCAATCATCGTCAAAGTGACCCTTCGAGACCTCGGACCTGATTGCGTAAAAAGGATGGGAATGTCAGCTTCCTGATTCTACAGATCGCGAAATAAGATAATAATATACTATATTGTTTATATTATTTAGCTAGATAATAAATAGTGGACGGATATAGTGGAAGAGGAAGATGGATTGTGTGAAAGTAGATATGGTAAGAAAGAATGTTACTTGTGAGATGACGGCAGATAGAAGAGTATGGAAGGAGAAAACATGCTGCGCCGACCCCAAATAAAATTGGGATAAGGGCAGGAGGATGATGATGATAGTAAATAGTATCAGTATTATTGAGGTGGTCGTGGTTTTTGTGTAGACTAGCTTCCACCCGTGTAGTTTTGCACGAGTTCCGAGGAAACTACTTTTCAGACTATTATAAAATAGTCTATCTATGTATATGTTGTTCTGATATAAGCTATGTTAATGTTGTTTGTTGTTATATTCATTAAATAGTTTACCTAAATAGTTGTAGTTCATTAAAATCCATTAGGTAGTTTTTGGGTGAAGGGGGAATATGTAGGTATATTATGTATCAACTTTCGTATGCATAATATTAGTAAGGATTATTTACATAGATAGCGTTGTTTTTTTGTTTGTGAACAGCCAGCCACTTAACCATAGCGACCTGTTCTAATGAGAGCTTGCTATTTATAGGTATACCTGTATTAACAGCGTTGGTTAATAAACTCAATTTTAAATCTTTTTTAACCAGTTTACCTTGTAAAATTAAATACTTTATTTACAGATTTTTTATTATACGTATTGCCGTTTAGAAATTATGATACATTCAAACTTCTAATACTTCATAATACTTCAAATAATAAGAAGTACTTAATCATATTTCAAAAAAGCTCTCTATAAAATCATAAATCTTGAAACACTTTTTTCAATAAAATGAATTGTTATACTCGAAAGGCTATTCATCAAATTGTATCTATTTGAGCAAAATATTTGGCAGAACGCCGAGCCTTTTATAATTATCGAAAAATAACAACAACGCGAACGATACAAAAACTGCTGAATAAAATAAAAGGGAAAAAATACTACGGCTAGTAATTAAAAAGGAGTACTGTGCTACTAAAGCGCTCCATTCACGATTCGCAAAGGGTACCTCATAATTTCGTAAATATTTTGGTAGAAAAGATAATTAGTCCGTTTTTAGATTAACCGGCTGCGGGAAGTGATTCTCCCGGAGCGTGGGTGAAACCTTGGGGAACAGCCTGTTCTTTTACTTTAGTTTTTTTATTTTATTTGTTTTCTTTCGTGTTGACTCTAAGCCCTTTGATACACTATTCAAAACATCTTCAACCTCCTTCAATTAATTAATCACAATGACTTCACAAATTGATATGTCAGTACGTTTAGTATTTACAAGTGCACGTCAAACGTCCTTACCATACCAATGTGGTCACTTGCCATGTATTCAGGCTGACCCATTAGGAGAAATTTACTTTCGTCTGTCCGTCTCAACATAACAATAGCATTTGCACCGAAGAAATTAGGCCGACGCCAATCAGCCCGGTCATGTTGTCCATTCATTTATTAATACTCATATAAATATATTAGCAGCGTGATCGCCTCTTTCTTAATTAATGATTGTGTAGCCACGTTAATGATGATACGGATCCGATTATAATGCGGTGAACATGAGCAAGTAAATTCGACGAATAACTTAATCGTAATTTATGAAGTACGCTCACAATTTAAGTTGTAATGAACTCGCTCGTAATTCAGGATTATTTAGGATCGATGTACAATTCGTAATTGAAACCATAAATAACAGATTTCAAGCTTAAGCACAAAAACTTAATGTACTCGTATATTATAGTTTATGAATATAATGTTTAACACTAATGAGTGTTTTACATGTTTGGACAGTTGTAACTGGACCAGTGGGAAAGGTCAACGACCTGTCACGCAAGAAACAGTTAACAATCTGACATAATTAATGATTTCGCTAAGCCTCCGCCCCGATTGCAACTAAATCGCCTTTTTGGGCTAACGAACAATTTTCGTCTGCATCCAAACTCATTATCTGCGACATTATGCGGTCAGTGACGTTTCTTTGAACCAACAAGTACATTCTTGCGGTACGTGAGATCTGTATAAGAAAGATTGCACGGCAAACCTCGAGTTGTGTCTGGATTGTCTGGGAGCTAACACAGATACGCCACCGTGATAAATCGGTCTCTGTCTCGAGGGAGGCGAGAGAATAACCGAAAGTAGAGTGATAGCCGGAGGGGGCACTGGCGCAGCCTGACGCCGTTCGCAGTGTGTTGCCGCCTTTAGTAGCCGGAGCCCGCGCGCGCGACCCACGCTCGCCGATCTCGCAGAACCACGCATGACATTCGACGCTCCGAATTTAAATTCAAATATTATTGGACATTAAAAATAGGCGGGAATATTCGTGATTTATGTTCGAAAGTTGAAAATGCTCTAATGAACTCTTTGCATTGAAGTTTTTTTTTTGCAAGCGATCGTGTTGATACCGGTAAGTTTTTTAAATATTTATTTAGAATTATGACTGAAATTAATATTGTTACAAATAAGTTATATTTTTTTATATTTGTACACCTCTCATAAAGTTTATAAAATCTGTGTGCTTAAAGTTTTTATACCATAGACTGAGCATAAACCGAGTTCATTTGTTTTGTAAACTTTTTATTTTTCCGAGCTTTGAAAAAAGTTTGCAACGGATGCGTTCTGTGAAGAGCGTCAGGCGGATATACATTATATTTTTATGTCCGTTTATGTCTCATAGGGGAAATAGAAATTTCTAGATGGCCAGAACTTTTTTGATTCGGGAACACAAAGAAGTTATGATAGGATAAAGTTTGGCGTACATTTTTGTGAAGGATTGTATTTTTATACACTTTTTTCCTCATAGCCTATATTGAAAAAGTTTTCTTATAGGTATGAAATTGCTGTGTTATTACTCGAGCGCTGAAATAATTACATTGCGTTAGTAGAGGGACTTCGTTGTAATTACTAAGAGCTTAATTAAGACTTAACTTGTTGTGGTACTTCTTTCAAAGTAACCGCTGTAGAGTTTCGTTCCATTTTAATGCAATTTTATATGTCTTTGAAGTTTTAATTCGCTTTGTTGAAATTATATTTTGCTGCATATATTTAAGTTTTTAAAAAGCAGTTAAGTTTATTGAAAGCTAGAATATATGTTTAAGGGTTCAGTAGTTCTATGGTAAATAAATATTCATAACAAGCTTTTAATAATTCCTATATCGTTAACTAAATCTTATAGGTTTTACCGTTGTTTTTAATTAATATGCTCACAGAAACTGTTTGTATCATGAGAAAATTCTCAGATACACAGTCTTTACCCACAATATCGTGTCCTAGTATTTTTTCTAACACAATATTTTCACACCTTCTAATAATTAAAAATAGCTGAGAACCAACACGAAACATTTGAAAATCAGCAAAAGTTCGAAATACAAACGAGCAAACGCATGTTTCTAGCACATTCCATTGTAAGTTGAACTTGCAAGGAGGTCCATTATAGTGTCACGAACCATAAACACTGTAACTCGTGAGCATAGAGCCTTATGCCTGAACTTTGATCTCAGACTTTTTACCAGACTTTTATTTAGCTAGGGACGTTGAAGTTTTCTTAGTACGAGTCTGTATTCTACTCCCTGAAGAATTCAGGCCTAGTCTAGTACTTTTGTAACTCCAAAGTTATGCTGCTCAATTGTTTGCTTCTGTTACGACTGTTATTATGGAATGAGTATGTATTTATGGAATGAAATTAATTACTGTTGACGCTGTTGATTTTTCGGGATAGGCGAGTAAATAAAGTAGGTTTTCGTTATTTGTTATTTGGATACCTGTATCAGAAATATAAGAAGGAAACTGTTATTTCAATAATCATACAAGGAGCTATTATTAACCGGCAACGTTAACTCAACTAACTAAGTTTAATGGTCTTGGTGACCATTAAATGTAATTTTTCTTATAAATAAAAATAGAAGTCGTATAAAGCTAAGAAGAGTCTCTAGCAATCAATAAACCAACAATCTTCAATTGTTTCCACCATAATTGGGCTTCAAATCAGGTCATGTGTTACTCGTTCCTAAAAAAATAACAGTACTTGAAGCCCAGAGTTGTTGTCAATTTCTCGCAGACACCCATTACACAGTCACGAAGTATGTGCCGTCGTGACCGAAGATCGTTCAAAAACAACATTTTTTAGTCCATTGCTAGCCGTTTGAGTCAACGACCTATTTCTTGTGCACTTTGCGGTGTGAACTATTGTTGCTGTTATATATTGAGGTATAAATTATTGATAGCACTAGCATATATTTGGTTGTCCGGGTATGTAAGGTAAATAAAATCACTGAAGATATTGAAATAAATTAATAAACAAGCAAAAAATGTAAACCTGCCCTACAAAATCAGCAGCTTTAACAGTTAGGTCGAGGAGGTCAGATAGGGCAGTCGCTCCTTGTTAAACACTGGTACTCAGATGCATGTGGTTAGACTGGAAGGCGACCCCAATATACTTGGGAAATAGGCTAGTCAGATGATGATAATATTGATACTACTAATATAAAGCTAATTTATGTAGATAAATTGATGTTAACATGAGATTTGTAATCACGCGGATAAATACAATTGAGGAAATACGATAGTTTAATAATGCTTTTTGCGATGATCGATCGCTGTAATTTTTGGAACGGTTGTTATTGTTATGAAGAAAGGTTCGGTAGTGTTTTAACAAATTAACATTGGCATGAATGTTACTTGGATTGAATGCCTTACTATTTAGTCTTAGGTGACAGTTAATATTTCATTATGTTGAATAAACTACAAGTTCTGACAAAATATGGATAAAACTTGGATTTATAGTAGAAATAGGACATAGGATACTAATAAGCTATTTCAATATCACAATGATGACATCTAATTAGGCCATCATTTCTCAAACTTATTCAACTGCCATTTTCATAACCAATGCAATGAGGGTTTTCTCTAATTTTTCTGCCACAGGGTGGCGCCACGTATGCGTCTGGTCCAAACAGCTGTCAAATAGTATGGAATTGTAGGGTCCAAACTAATTGTTTATTGAAATTCTGTTATATTGGAAGTGTTATTGATTTTATTATGGACTACGGTTGGAATAAGTTTTCCGAACTAAAAATTGAGCTTAGAAAGAGGGGTGCAAAAGTCACTGGTACTAAGGAAAAGCTCGTTGAACGGCAGATAACGCAACGTACTAGAATTTGTTTACACAATATGATTTAGTTTTTTTATCTACTCAACTGTAATTGTAAAACACTAATGCAGTGCTTTAATTATACAATAAAAATCACTAAAATCGTTCACGGTTCATAGTAAAGATAAGCACTTTGACGGGTACTTGGACCTGACGCCTCGGTGCTGCCACCTCGTGGACGCCATTTTAGAAAACCCTCATTATTTTGAACCCCAACTACACAGATAAGCTAACAATATCCTGAAGTCTTAGCTTATTATCAGGATCTATGTTCTATGATATTGTATGAAACTTACACAAGAAGTTTTGCTATCGTACCGAAGTTTAAGACCTCCTTTATAAAGCCTTGGATTAGAACATTGTCCAACCTTTGTATTGTTTATCTTGAAACTGGTCCGATTTCTCTATGGTAGAAAAAAAATGTGTTCTATGAATGTGTCGATTTTATTTTGGATTGGACTATCTTTCTTCACACAGGAAACAAGGTTATTTTGTTAGTAGAGAAAAACTATTTTAAAATCTAAATCTAAAGTGTAAAAGTATCCTGCTTTCCCGGAAGTGTCAGTTACTGTTAAGTCTCGTTTTAGTCGATACGGAAACAACGAATTCCTAGTAAAATTAACAAGATGGGAAGAAGAAGGGGGCTGTTAATGAGATGTTTTTGAAGAAAAATTCCAATAAAAAGTCTCTTATTCTAAGAACAGTAGGGTCCCGAGCTTAGCAGTAGTGCTTGCATCAGAGCTTCAGATAAAAAATCTTAAGAAAAGCTCGATACCTCAATTTCAAGCGTGATCTATGACATAATTTCCCCACATCTAGGAAGAAAAGAATAGGTAACGTAACATCAAAGTCGACCTACATTTTTATCATCGCCGATGTATCGCAACCACCGCAATCTGATCACCAGCTAAGCGAAAACATCGTGAACATCAGATTGCATTACAGAATATACAGCATGAAAATATTTTGGAATCACGTACTATTCTGTGACGTCACGATTCGTGAGTCCTAAGCTTTAGGGTCCGTTCATACAGACCAGCTTGGAGAGGAGAGCAAATTCTTAACACGTTGAAAATCGACTACTTAGTATTTGTAGTGAGGTTTATTTTTGCAAGTGCACTGCTTTTGTCATTAAGAATGCTGCAGGCGCCCCGGTGTGAAATAAAAAGAGGAGCCGACCGGCTCCGATCGCGTTTTCTTTTTCGGTCTTGCAGACGTTTGGCTCCGATTGCATGCTCTTTTAGCCGATCGGAGCCGATTCCGATCTGTGTGAAAAGAAAAATGAGCGCCGATGCTCTCCGAGCCGGTCTGTCTGAACGGACCCTTAAACTCCTCCTGTATAGAAGTTTGTCCATACTGTGTCTTAAAGAAAATCTCTCGGTATAAAAGTGTCTTTTCCAGCTCATGTTTAGGAACTCGGATCTTATGGAAACTCTTTTGTTTGTTTCGCACTTTGTTTTAAAGACAACGGTGTAGGATTGAGTTTGCAACGCATTGGGTGTTTTCTTGTTCTTCTTTTTATAGCTTTGTGACTGTTGATCCACCTAATACATCGATAAGTTGACTGACATAGGTATTTGGTTTTACTAAAACAACAAGGCGATTTGAACAAGACACCATTGGCATAGAAAAAAAGTATCTACATCATCATGAAGCTTTCTTGTAAAAAACAAAAGTCATTGTAAGCTGTAGAGCTTACAATACAATACACTCACTAGTCATAAATAAACAAAACACAATCGTATGTACTAAATTGACCCGATTGTCATCTTCACAAGACCTTAGCCTGATATTCTTCAATTTATCTCAAGGTCCACCATAAGCTACCGTTCACTCAGCTTTACTACAACGCACATCAAATAATCTCACCATAAAAGAGGTTGACAATCATATTTTGTATCAAGCCTCAAAGTGCTATATTCTTTATGGAACCTTCGATTTTAGAACAATAGTATGTAATAGTACCTCCGTGCTATAAACCTTTGTCGTAAAAGCTAGTACTTACCTGCATATGTACCATTTACGATGGCGGAAAGTGAAAGATGCACGGGCTTTTACCGGGAGTGCAAAGTGCTCAAAAATGAAAGGATACCTACGTTTTATGGGTCAGTAAAGCCAGTTTAAAGGGAACTGCTTCTAGAGTGGAGGTAAAAATGATAGAGGAATCATTTGAGTTTTCTTTTCGGAATTTGGTTCTCAAATACTTTTTTCATAAGGGGTTTTCTGAACTTCCTTAGCCAATATGATGTTAACAAAAGACTATAGGACTATTAAAAGTGATATCATGTTGATAATAGTTTTGCATTTAGGTATATCGATATTGATAATTACTAGTTGATCAGCGTTACTAGTGGAAGTTATATTACAATTTTTACAAATGAATACTTTTGCAGCCAGATATTCGTGTCCAAAGTACGGTCGTTAACATAAGTCTTACCTCACATACAAATAAAAAAGACAAGAAGAAACTATCCTACTCAAGACATTGAACAGTCTGCACAATAGACATCGAACGGTCACGAACTCATGTGTCGAACTCCAACTTGGTCATTGTACAGTCGCCATCATTAATGGTCTAACAACTTTCATACCTTTTCAATTTGGTAGTGCAATACTTTGACTAAACACAACGGTTCCATCAGTTCGACCACAGTTCGACTGATCGTATTATGCAGCTAAAATAGGAAGAGAGTCAAGTTGCTTGTGTATTTATGACCGGACTGCACATAACAAGTTTGTATGCACTCGTGGTTACTACAACCTTCGCAGTGAAACTATAGTATTGAGGTAGGTTATGGTCATGCGAGGCGTTTAAACGTATTGAACTAAATGTTTTTAGTGAGAAAATATTGCGATCAAATCATTAATTTTGAACTGAATTGAAGAGACTTTATGAAGTTTACAAATTGTCTGAAACAAACATTTTGTATAGTTGTGTAGTTTATAAGGCTATAAAATTCTCATTATTAAAATCAATAGCCATCCTTGTTTTAAAGGCCATAACTTTGATTCTCACACGAATATACCGTTCCTCATATAACAATAACTATTATCATAGACAAAAACTTGAAGACGAACTTTTTCATCAACACTTTTCAAGATTACGTTATTCTTGTGTAAAAATAGTGATGTAAGTTATAGCTGCATTGCAGGTTATATAAAAATTAGGTCACTACTCTAACGGTCTGCGGACTTTCATAGATTTGACAGGTTTCCAATATCATAATTTATACCGTAGGATGTAGCCCACAAATTGCTCTACCGACCATCGTAAAATCTATACAAACTCCATGGTTCTCACTGAATATATTCCATTCTGAGGGTACGATTTATCCTTGGACGTTATTTTTTATGGGTTTTATATATCATTTTTATGTGTCCAATTCATTTCTAAGCTTTTTTATTTTCTTATCGGGATTGTTGAGGCGTATGATTGTGTTCCATATACAGCATTATCGTAATATTTTCATTCCATCCCGAGCTTTGGGGTTCCGTGAATCTATTAATTTTAAGGTCCTCATTGTCGACCTTTCTGGAAAAGGTTTCTTAATAAAATATAATTCGTCGGTTTTGAAAGTCTGAACTTCTTATTATTTATGTTCAATTAACTAATTGGTCCGGAGTATTGGGTTTCAGGTATCGAAATAAAGCCTACAGGCGGGGAATCTTATTGTTTTTAGGTTCATTGTTTAATTCTCTGTTAATTTTATTATTTAGGAACATTGAGGTTAGCCGGAAAGCATTTTATCCTTTTATATATTTTTCTCTAATCGTTCAGAAAGTACTTTTCTTTTTAATTAATCAGTAGAGACGAACTATTGAAAGCTTATAAAATGAGTTTGACTTCCACACTAAATGAAGTTGTAGCAAATTTTCTATACTAAAACTGACACACATTGATGCTAAAATGTGATTATTATTGTTGTTTGTTCGCCCGCGTTGAGTTTAACGCTTCAAGTTAAATTGCAAACAGTAAAACAGCGATAAAAGTGGCCCGGCTGGTTCCTGACGATAGAAAGAGAAAAATAGATCCTTTTTGTGTCCTTCCACACTCCGATACACATTACAGCCTTTGCTATGTAGCTTAGGGCTGGCGGGTGACATAAAACACTACTGAACCACATTAAACATTAAGAACTTGAAGCACCCCTAAACTCCAACGCGAACGGGTGCCAGTCTATGATTTCAAATGCCAAAGGTTATTGTAATGCTATGTAAATATTTGAACACCGAACGCTTCGAGTTACGATTCGAAATTAAATTCTCTCCAACCCTAGCCGGCGTAAAATTATATAGACATCGAAGTATGCATTTGTAAGTAAAAAAAGTAGCCGCACATAAAAGTCGACTCAATAATCGTGGTAATCGAATCACGAATGTACTTTTTTTAGTTTTATACTTATCATTGGAACGAGATAAAAATAGTCGTGAGTTCTTTCACACCAAAGTTAAATAACCGACAAGTTATGTTTTGTTCTTTTATTTTTTTGCCGGACAAATGTTGGCTTTGGACGAAAGCTTCGGGTTTTTGTCAATCACGGATCCCGTTGTGCTATATTTCGGTATTTCGGGTTGTGTTACACTCGTGGACAGTGTTCACTTAATTTTATTGTGCCATCATCGATAGCGCGGCTCTCGGGTTTGTGAAACAATTGAAGCTTTGAGAATCGTGTTTCATGTCAGTTTTGCAGGATGACACTTTCATTTATTCCTTTGTTTTTTAAACGCATTGTAAACTGTTTAATCAGCCAAACTTATAGTTGAATGAAATCATTATCGTTTTATTTGTGTACTATATCATATAAACCAACTTCGCAAAAGATCTAGATTTCTGAATGATGAAGTAGGAAATCCGTAAAATACGTTTTAAAAAAGAAGAATTTTCGCCATGCATCTCTGAAATACGCTGACTCTATTAGTATGCTAAGCGCGCACTTAAATACTCCTTAGTAAGTACAAAGCTTCCAGCTTGGTACCTTCGAGAACATTAAGCACTATTTTGTTATTCATATCGTTGGTCGCCTGTGCCCTATATCAAAATACTTCTGTAGTACTGGAGATAAAAAAAAAATGTATTATTTAGAAATCAAAGCTCAAACTCAAAATCATTTATTCAAACTTGGCTGCAAAACAGCCCTTTTTAAACGTCAAAAATTTTAAAAGACAGCTCCCAAAATGACCGCTCTACAAATTCCTATGTGTTTTGCTAGGAAGAAAGTGGCGCAACAAACACCCCAGCAACACATGTCTGTCTGTATTCATTTCTTACTGTTTAACTCGTCAACAGCCTCATAAATAATAGTATATAGAATAACAACGTCTATAGTAATTACGGTGTCAATATCGCAGCCTCCCAACGGACATGTACGACGAATTTGTTATCTAGAAGACGTGCCAATAATTTACCGTCGGAATACCTGATAAGGCGACACGGCCAATATTGGATTGCAGTCCGTAATCCCATTTCAGTATTAATACGTATATCAGTGGGTATATGGGGAAACCAATGGGAATATGGGTATTATGGTGGAACAATAGTGTTATCTTAGTAGTCTTTGTTATGGTAATAAGATATGTACCTATATTGTAGGGTCAGGTATCCTTAAGGATATTTTAACAAGATATCATTACTTACAGTAATAATTTGTTCCTCTATTCTCAGAATAAAACCGTTATTTATGTCTGTTATCCACTTATCGTCCCAACGTAATGCCTAAAGCACAATCGCAAAACATTATCCTAACATATTCAGAATAATTTCGCCGTATAAAAACATATTCAACGAAAATATCCCGGGAGTACTAGTTATGAAAAATATCAAAAAGATTTTGTTAGATCCCCTTTGTATGTTCGCAGATAGTGACAGAAATATTTCATGTCCACATTTGAATGATCAAAGAAATCAGATCGAGGTGAAGCCCTTTGAGATAAAGGTTTTCTCTCATACATGCAGATTTAATCACCTATGTGACATGTAAATGTAACCAGATAGTTCTTTGAGAGTTGCCAGTTAATTAAATCGGGTTGTCCGAGAGATGTCCCGTCGCTAACGAAGGCCACACTGAAAAGTTTGAATTAGAAATTGTATTTACTATTTATTTCTTCTATAAGTCTTTATGAAGCTGCTGGTATTGAACATCTAGTTTTTACAATTCGTTAGCTAGTATTTGAGGTGGAAAAGCATTACTTTTTCTTCGAATGTAATGTATCGTAAGTCATTTATCTTCTAATTCATGGTCGGCAAACAACTAAGTAAACCGATAATAAAGCTAGAAGAAAATGTTTTAAAAAGCGTTACTAGTCTTACAGTGCTCAGTCAATAAAGCAACTATTAGTTACAAACGGCTCGGCGCATCGGAGTTATAATGAAAACACGTACAAGCAGTAATGACTTTCTCGAGTGAGCAAAAAGTCCAGGCGAGGCGTGTTTATGGTACGAACCCTCGGGCTCAGCTCTGCGGTAAGGACCTACATACACCAGCCATATGTCGTACCTTCTAAATCGTTCCAGTTTTGAATTCCGTTCAAATGGTTCCATTTTCAAGTGGAAATGCTGAGCGGTGACTGGCTGGAATTGATTAGCGAAATCTCGAATTCCGTGGTTCTGTAATGACTTGTTTCGACGTAGGTAGAACTGGAATTAAGTCGTTCACCAAAATTGTTTTGTGTTCAATCCAGTAGTTAAACAAACGAAATGTAAAAGTTTTTCTAGAGACAAAACAAGTAAATGTGTTCTAGCCTTAACTTTCAATAGTGCCGCAGACGTCATTAATACTAGATGATATTTTTTTATCAGAGGGCACTTCTAGTTTGCGAACTAACAACTCGCATTTATTATGCTCTTTGCAAATATACTTTTGTAACAAAAACTATCGTTTCCTAGGTAATTTTCTTCTGGAATTTATTTTTAATAATAAATTATGTTTTGTTAGAAGTTCTGAAGTTATCTGATTTACAGGATTAAAGAAATACTTGTTTAGATAACGAAGGTTATTTTGTATTTTTTATATTTTTCCACCACCGTGCATAAAACAAAACATCAATTTATTTTTATGAAATTTTAAGCAGAATGCAGGGAAGGTTTAAACAAACATCGTAAACAGCGGCATGTGAATATTCACACATAAGCCGTATATGAGAAACATCTTTACAAAAAAAACCTTGTTTTCAGCCCAATACCTACTTAGGTAATATTACAAAGAGAAAATTTCGCATAGGTAGGTATGCAAGGAGAATTATGTCAAAAAGCTAAGAAAACATTTCTTTAAACATTTTGTTTGAACAAAACAGATGCTTAGTCTCCAAACCTACGGTACTTGTTACACTTAAAGAGTTGCTTTGTCCACAGGTTTTACTACTGACTAGCCATCTGCATAGTACCTAAATTATTGTAAGGAACAAAACTGTAGCTCTACTTTGTTTTTAACCAATCTTGAAAACTCATCCAAATCGTGAAAAAGCTTACCTTGTCTTATTATCCTCAAACAATCAATCCCCAAAATAAATCTATTTATTCTCACGCAGCAGAATTTAAGTAAAAATTCAACAGGTTTACGTTCCAATTCACGAGCCTCATCGAACTTTGTCGCGAACATCTGCTATTGTCACTTGTCAAACGAATCGCTCGCTCCATCACAGAAAACACTTGAGCCAGCGAAAAAACAACCAGTTGTATTCTTTCCCAGACTTTACGAACTGAGATAAAAATAAAGTATTTGTACGTAGTCATCGGAGCATATCGGGCATTTTCGGATGCACGCCATCTAAATTGCGGACTGCCGTGGGAATGATTCCGCCCGGTCATTACCTTATAACCACACAGTTATCCGTTGTGAAACAATAACTGTTACTTATTAATTAAACACACTCACACCCATTGTATATACGCGACTTTTTCTTACCATTTAGCATCTAATTATGTTTGTAAACAATCGTTCTCATTACCGTTACACTCACATTTTTCAAATCGATTTTTTATATCGATACTGTTGTTTCCAATTACCGTATCGATGTTAGGATATCGTGTGTATCGAAGCTGTTGAGTGGGGATCAAGTTTTGTGTGTCAAGTGTCATTGTATCCACACTTTCATTATCGAAGATATCTTTCATGTTGCGGATATTAGAAGACCCCTATAAACATGAATGAGATATCATCTCCTTAGAAATAACGAGATTATGAAAGAAAACGTCTATTACGAGAATATTTTTTCTTTCTTATTTTTTTATGTTTACTATATTTTTTCTAAGAACGCTTAGAAGACAGTTGGTTTATTTCTCACGAAAATATTGTAATCCCTTTATGTACACTTAATTTGTAAATAGGCAAAATGAAAACAAAGCTTACCTACATAAATACCGAACAATAAATAAAGAAGAAAACTTAGAGTTTATTACTCAAAATATTTTTTTTTAGTCAGTAAGAGTCTGACACTCCCTCACCGCTGCTAACTCACAGCGGGAGGGATCATTTGATGATTTTTAACGTCGAAAAAAAAAAGATTAACAAAGACTTATTTTTTCAAGCAAAAATAACTTAAAAATCTTTATTTATTTTCTATATAAACTAACGCTGTGCTCTTAACTATGCACATAAAAAAACAAGATAAAAAAACTAGAAGAAGAAAACAGTATTCCCTATTCAGTATCCAATTTAGTTAGTAGGTCGTCATTACCGCCTCCCAGTTCGCTGCATCTCTAGGTGTTGATTCAGTTATCAAGTCTGCGCTCTTCCCGTCACCTGTTTTTCTTTTTTCACCCTTTCATTTCCTTCAGCCGGGGGTAAAGACTTTATGATGTTGCCAAGGGGTTTTTCTTGCTAGAATCAGTGAATGAGTGTTGGAGAGAAAAATATGTGTTTTTTTTCTGGAAATAGAATTTTATTGTTGGTATCATTAAGTGACATCTTCCACTGTGGTTGCAGCGTGAGGGAGTGTCATACTTTATTGAATAAAACTCACCATGTTCCTTCTGGAGCTATTTGTGTAAGAATCCGGTGGTAGCTCTTTCGAATAATCCGGCAGTCACAGTAAAAACCAAATTAACCAGTGATAGAAAAATACAATACGGTTGTATTTTTCTATCACACTTCCTACTCTTTGATGTCATCACCAGTCCCTCACATAATGTCATGTCATGTTTTCTGTTGTATGGACACTTTTCTTGGAAAGCTTGCTGTTCAAAAATCTGACTATCCTCTGAAAATATCTGGCTTTCTGCGACTCAAAGGACCTTTGAGTCCTGAGCCGTGTGGCTTGTCAGGCTTCCAACCATATCACTCATCAATGGGTCCAATTCCGAATAAAGAACTTATTTGTCTATAAAAATATTGAACAATAATAAAATAACTGGCCATTTTCCATTTCCGTTGTTTATAAAAAAATAATCATTATTCTACGAATGCAGAAAGCGGATAATAACACCACAAAATTCTAGGAACAAAAATATATCGGGGCACAGTTCCCGTAGTTTGCAAACGAGGTAAAATTCACCAGTTCGTTTAACCGCGGTAGTTCAACTAAATCCTATTTGAGCGTCAAACTTTTCGACCGCATAGTCCACATTAGTACCAGCTGTTTGCATAGACTGATGAACAATATAACGTTGTTTTGATAACTAGGTATCATTATTTTTTAGTTAAGAGTAAGCTATCAGATTCTATTATATTTTTGGAGATTTTATAGATGACACATTACGAGTATTTTTGTACTTTTTTAACCTTTGCATGTCTTGTTATGTATTTTCTTTTCTTCGCTAAGAAGGCACAAAAAATCTTGCATTGCAAATCTCCGGTACATAGATTCTATCTATGCATATGTAGTGTCCCTCGATAGGTATAGGTTTGGATCTAATCGAATAGAAGCATGGGTCAGGTCGTTTCCAGACTTCTTGACCCAAGAATATCGGTGAAATATTGTTCGGGTAAAATTTTTGTCACAATTTTACTGTTATGTCATTCAATTTGGCCCATTCGTCAAAGAACATGCTGTTTAGTTAAAGTTTATGATTTATGCTAAATATAGTCAGACAGAAAAATGCCACGATGGAAAGAAGAAACGCCCATTGTTTTTTAAAATTAATGCTTCATATTTTAAAAGGTCCTACAATTAAAGATAATGTTTTAGATTAAATAGAGAAAGCTTAGTTAGAAATTAGATTAGTACTTCGTGACTAAATAAAATGAGATAGCGTTTGCTTGTACATTATTGTTTTGAAAGCTAGCCCAGATTTTGTTAAACTATGAAATATGAGTTTAATTGAGTTTATCGTGATAGTGCTGTATTTTATTGAGATAAAATATTTCTTTGAGTTAGATAGATCGGTAATATTAAACTTAAATTAATGTTATAGCACTAAGCGAAATTGCAAGAGAATTATTATTGGACTTTAATTCGTGCAGAACTATTCAATAATTGATTTACAAAAATAAATAAAAGCTCTAATCTAATCAGAAGATCTTACAAATACTTTAATTGCATCCAGAATAATCTTAATTAAAATTGCAACCTCTATATAAAGTAAAACTTAGAAACGCCATTCCTAATTGCGACCTAAAATATAATTTCTCTCAGAAACCAGGTGAGCAAGGAAGTCAATTAAGAAGCCAGTAAGTTGCAGTAAGTTCAAATGTAACACGAGTAGTCATTAGTGCAGTGGGTAAAGCAAGGTTGACATACATACCGACCACTCGCCGCGCTCTGAATGGAAATGAAATAGTTCTGTGACGACGTATGAAATACTATGTAAAGTAATGTGCAGTTGGAGACGTCAAGTACTGAAATTCATACTATTTATTTCAACGAAAGTATGTGCAATAAAATCTGAAGTTTATTTTTAATAAATTCCCGTGGGTTTCAAAGAAACCGGTAATCACAGAAATACGGAAAACAATAACATTCTTTGTTTCAATTATGAAAAACAAATAAAATTATCAGCTTTCTGTCCTAATTTGTTTTACCTCGTCCTGGTTTTGTAAATAAAAATCTCGTTTATTACTGGCCACCATTATTTTAGAAACTAGAAAAACAATAAACTGATCGTGGATTTTGACGGAGCCTCAAAGTCACGTGAGATCTGACTTCGTGCAAAAACTCGGATTCAAATCCAATGATTGGCTGGTGATTAAAATGTTGGAGCCATGACTTGCCTAAAGGCTCGATTTGCGAAGGGCTCGTAAACATTAAGAATTGGTTAGGAATTCAATCATGCTATCAATGATTTCGCCAGTCACACAGATTTCAATAATGATTGAGGAATTTACCCAGAATTGGCAATCAGATTTATGTAATTAAGCTTAGGGCAGCGCCGAAATTGTGACTATTTTGTGTTTGCATATTAGGTATTTTGATTCCAGCGTACTTCTTTTGGCACTTAAGTCTTATTATCTTAAGCATTATTTTCTGTAGTTTAAGTAAAAAGATAAACACTTTCTTATCTCATAATCATGTTTTTCTCTAAAACATATTCCGATGCCTGCCAGTCTCGTTTCCGAGTATCATTCTAGTAAAACGAACACAGACGCAACACGGCCATTGACAGTGAAGTTTTTTACAATAAAATCAGCCATGACACTGCAATTGCGTGCGATGCAATAATACTGCGTGTGCTTGCATCATTAAGAGACGAGGAAATATCTTTGGTATCGCGATACGAGGAGTAAATGGATAGTACACGAGGTTTACAGAAATATCGAAAAGTTTTTTAGAAGAAATATGATTGTTTTTTATAGTTTTGATGTAAAACCTAAAAACATATACCTACACATTAATATTTCATATATTTTTTGTAATATGTATTTGTATACGACTTAAAACATTAGTGGTGAGTGTTATTTTTCAACTTTAGATTACATTTTCAATTAACTGATAGGTAAGGCTTTCAAGGAATGCTATCAAAACATCTTTAATATAAAAATGTTCTACTCAGGAATATTATTTTAATACCATTTGCATATTTAGTGTTCAAGAGAAATGAGAAAAAGTGAGGCACTTAGCTTTGCCTTGACTTTCATAGAAGTGATATTTATTTATCGCTTTGGATAATTTTTAATAATTAATCTTTGAGTGATTCTATATTTAGCTGATTGTTTGTCATGATTCCAAGAATTCTGAATTCTATTTTTATATCGATTTCTTGCTTTAATCATGTTTCCCACTGTTTCCACGAAATATATTTAATATTCGGCCTTTATTATCCTTGTTTGGATAGCTTTGTTTAGTTACATAATTATGATATGATATTTTAGACACACTCCCCTGAATAGAAAAAGTAGTGGAACCTGTATAGCAATTTCTTTCAGACTTGCAAACGTGAAATAACCTTTTTCCAAAACACTTAACCTAAAAGTATTTCTAAGACATCACTCAACAGATCTATCCATCATGAGTTAACGTAGCAAATATTTCGATATTATTTCTACATTGCTTGTAACAATAATACAATAGGTATGGGTATATTATCATTTCATAGCTTACTTGCTTCATACTCTATGTATCTATACGTAGTTTTACATTGTATGTCCTTTTTAACTCACACCAATGTAAAATTGAGTTTCAGTTGTTGATAATCGCTTTCTCGACAACGGCTGAACGGATGATTTAAGATAAAGAAAATTGTGAATCTAGAAATGATAATACTGCTACCTTTATCCGGATACGCAAAGAAGTTCCCTAGCGATACGAGTAAGATAGTTAATAGTTATTAACTCCGTATCAATTGCACATTTCTAGTGACAGCACTCAATACGATGGTGTACAAGCTATAGCTATGAAGTTAATTGGCAGTCATTCACGGTTAGCTAATTGTCTTGAAGCACCGTTATGCTGCGGTGCCCCGCGACGAAGCTGCGTGCAGATTGGACCACTTCTTCTGGTATTGTTTTATTGAACTTACAATCGATGTTCAATTGTTTTTTTTTAGAATGATTTGAAAGGAGTTTGGACAATGGGCACTTTGTATGGGATTTGGTACCCGCTCCAACAGTAACGTATGATATATCATTAGAAAGGTATTTACGTGATGAATAATAAAAACTATGGGGCTGGCCTCAATTAGCTGTCCGATCCGAGTAATGATAAAAATTGAATCGACATAGCAACAAGTATGTCATCCATATATGCAAATTCATTAAGAGGCATATGTTGTCAGTGTAACAATTTTAAACTCAGTTAATAGACATCGTACATTGTTTGAGATACACTCTGTTATAATCTAAAGGTTGTAATAGTCTATGGAGTCATACTACGGAAACACAATCGTCATCTGATTTGACAAAAGTTCAAAACATTTCTATTCATCTTTTTTTAAGCAGAAATTCATAATTATCTCAGAAACTCTTGAGGAGCAAGATTGAGTCGTAGTATGTACTATATAAACATCGTCTCCTGACTTTTCAACTTTTTGATTGTAGATACTGAAAGACTTTCATCAAATACATAAGCTAGTTCTGCGTGAACAGCAAAGGTTTGCTAGGTCCTTTTTTTAAAGCAGTCGGCAGGCAAACATTCTAAGCAGGCCAAATTCCAGTTTTTTTGTTTCTATACCAATTTTTATTCAATACAGTTGGATTTAAGAACTACATCTACGTTGATGATTTTTGAACATTACAGTCTATTAGTCGATGTCACGCGAAACGGACAAGGATTTGGGACTAGTCGTCATAGTAAACATTTTTTGCCTTGCCAAGACCTACGCAATGGTACTAGAATCAACACTGTTGGACAGGGTACCAAAACGCCCATCGTCCTTTGTGGATAGGTTCGATAGGTTGATCTTATATTTTAGGGTTTATAGCTGAAGGTAGATGTAATACCTACTATTTGAAACAAGAGTTATGAAGAAGTTGAGATGTGGTTTTTGATCACTACTTGATCGAAGGTTGGGACACTTGTCATGGCTAAAAGCGTGTCCAGTCCCGTATAAAAAATTAAAAAATTAAATTAAGACAATAAAATTGCCTATTAGCTTTGACTGATCAATCCAAGCTAATCTTCCTTTCTATTCTTCAGTTTCTAGACTTTCCGTTAAGAAATGCTTGCCATCATTTCCCTATTTGGTAAAGCTAGTTGTCGTCCCATATTGGAATATAATACTGCCGCAGCCTCCATAATTGCTCGTAAAACGTACAATATATTGTTAAATGGATAATTTACGAAGTATTGTTTAATTCCTTGTTCTGTGACATTAATTGGAGACATTTATGCTTGGTCGGATAATTGTGGAGACCGTTACAATTGCGGTACGCCACAGTTATACTTGTAGGCATTTGGTAAAGGTGGGCTAATTTTGTAGATGGTACGGTACTGTAGCTAAGATGAATGGATAATTTAGGTGCTATATAGTAATTTGTTCTTATTCTTGCTAAAATTATAGTATTTTAAAATGAATCCCAATGGGCGGTATCGGCTCACCTGATGGTTAGTGTAGATGTCAACTGTGATGGTCAAAGGTGGAGCATGCTCGCTTATAATTTACCTATCAGTGTTTGTGACACTAACATGCGTAAGATTACAACATACAGCCTAACAGTATCGCAGTAATATCTAACCTGGGTTAATAATAGACACATTATGTTATAAAACGTTAAATTGTAACAATAAACCAAGAATTATTCTTATATAACGCATTGAAAGCTTGTTGCAAATTCAATGGATAAGATGCTTTCTTAATAAGAAAAGAAGATTCAAAGTAGCATTAGTTTAAAGTAATAAAAGAAAATAGTTATATCTAAGACGGAAATTGCTCGCTCTAAAGCTCAAAGAATCTATCTTTATCTGAAAGGTAAATTATATTCACGGTGATAGGATTCAAAGCTTTACAGATATGTACATTTTATGAGCGATTCGTAAACTTCGAGTTCGTAATATTTACGATTGAATATGTATAAATGATTTATCACAGGAATGAACGAAGTTACTTATGCAAAGAACTGATTAAAAGTCTATTGACTGTCTTTGGTTAAAAAAAATATGTAGACATAAGCAAGGCCGTAAGAACACATAATATTTTTACAGTTATTCTGTAGGTATCCTCCAGTTCAGTTAAAGAACTTTCAAAGAAGGCTGGAAAACCGCTTATTTAAATCCATGAGGATCAAAACCAGCTTCAATTCAAATCTTTGAAAGCAATAGAAACAACTCGAAGCTCTTATAAACTTATTAAATGACTTTAAGGGCGAACAAATTATACCTGTTAGCTTATAATTAAGTTTCAAAGCGTCCTCGCCTAATGCTATCTTGTGAAATCTTTGAGCATTCCCGGTTTCATTTACTGAGGTGTGTTTTTAACATTTTGCAAAGAAAACTGCTGTTTAAGTAGGTCTTGGTAAATGTGTTGATGTTGTAAAAATAGTTTGTAAATAAGTAGGTACTGAACAGCTTTTTCGTAAAAAGAGGATTTATTTGTAGGTTGCTATTTTTAAGAGAAATGCTGTATTAAATAAAACATTAATATGCTTCTATTATTATTATTATTCTTTCTTTATTGCACACATAAATACATTATTTCGTTGCATTTATTTTTAAATGTCTTAAAAATCTGAATTAACATGATGTAATAAATAACACATCCTACTTTTTTCAAAACATTAAAAAAATATATTATATATTTTATACTGTTTGTTAAGATTCCTCAACAAAACTAATTAGGTCAACGCATACAAATTCAATTAAGTCTAGAAACTATTCGTTTTGCTTTTATACACTTTGTTGTTTTAATAATTCACGCTTAAAATGTGGTGCTCATAATTCAGTGTTTGCAGTTGACAAGGTAAACAGAAGGTTTGTGGGGCCAACATACCAACATTCAGATGTACCAATAAGCCAACATACCAATATTTGTATCGTAGCTTTGTCGAATGTACAGCAGGAGACACTGTCGTCTGTGTACCATTAAGTTCATTTCGGCCTATTCTTTAGAGAAATAGTGCTTTTCTAGTAGGTTAAAACCAGAAAAGGTTTTCTGTGAAAACGCAAAAGTTACTAAGTGGTCAAGCGAAAGAGTCCGCTATAGAACTTTTCGGCGTAGAATTGCAAATATTTGGCGCCAATAGAGGTACACCAACAAGGTATACCAAGCTATATTGTACTTCAGTGCAGCATGTAGTACCAGCTATGACATATTTGCAGTCAGCACTTAGTAAATGCCGTACGTTTATGCAAAGACAACTACTGCACTATGTTGTGAAAGTTCTCTTGTGAATCTGTGGACTGAAGAGTTTTGAAAGCAAACCTTTTTAGTGTTCACTGGATGTAGAAATGAGTTCTTATTCCTAGTTTTATTCCCGTCGAGAAAAGGAATTGATTTGTTATCAGACACATGTTTATTGATTGTTTTAAATGCTATGAATTGATTGATCAAACATTGAACAAAAGATTCTGATATTGACAAAAAAAAAAACTATTGATGACCAATGTTCAATATCTTCTTTCAAGAATAGCGAGTCTTACGACATCATCATTAATGAGTAAGAATCATTAAATTCCAATAACGATCAGTCAAAATTGTGCAAAATTAATTGGATTCTTTATTAACACGTCAGCAATATCATAATAGTAAGGTCAGCATTTGTTCTTATATACCAGACAATGAACTATTGCATATCAAATGATAGTTATTATTTTATTATTGAAGCAATCATGTGTGAATGTCTTCATTTTTGTATAGTTGCAACACTGAACTGAATCAAAGATATCTATTTCGTAATTTCTTTTACTGCTTCTTTAGGATTATTGGAGCGTTTGTTACGTTAGTGTTTTGTTTTATAATGCGATTTCAATCACAGGCCTATTTATCTTTTCTCATTCATCTCCATGTGTTTCTTTTCAATACGTGACGTCTAGTCCATCCAGATGATTGAAATAATGCGAGATGAGTGTCTTCCTTTTTTGTTTTATAATCGATACAATTGTTATAACGCCAAATAAAACTACACAGTAATAAATATATGTCTCACCATCTTTATCTTATTACTATTCCACGTCAGTCTCGTATGGGCACTTAAGATTGAGATGCGAGGTAAATGCCAACACTTTCTCGTAAAATAAGGTTCGCTTGAGATTTTCCTGCCATACAAAATAGCCATAAAACAGTGTTATCGACACTTCGAAAATCGAAACACCTTAGTTCTAAGTAACAATGTACAGGAGAAATGGTTTTTGACGTGCCCGTATATTCGGAAAATGAGCGTAGAAAATATCTTGAAGCGTTCGGATATATCCGCGTAATGTAGTTCGTGTCCGTACAAATTGCGGTGATATCTGAACATTTATAGAATTTGTACGTTCGGGAACTGTTCACCTGTAAGTGCCTACATTTCTGCGGATATTTGTGAAAACTGCAGTAAGTAGTTAAGGGTTTACCAATATACATACACCTAGAAATTCTTTGGGGCATTTTATGTTTTGAATGGCTGTTCTCACGGATTCACATGTGTTCTAGGGAGATCATTGGTGACATTCGAAAAATCAAACCACTTTACAGTTTAGGCCTTATGTTCACAAAGCAGCCAGGTCAGCCAAACCAAGTAATTACTAGTAAATATGCATAGACACACAGTACACAATATGCCTAACGATCACTGCTTTAATATAACCAGTATCACGGATCCAACAGCCGTCAACACCAGAGTACAATTTACATATTAACAGACAATTTGACAGATACACTAAAATGAGGAGCAAACTGTACTTGCGTTTGTGTGAGTGTAGTGTAATTATTCCAGTGTAAAATTGTGTATGTGTGTGTGTGTATGAGTATTTGGTTTTTCGATATTTATTTGCTGACATGAAACGGGAGCCGTGCTGTAACGTGATTTTTTTTATTTTATTCTGTTGTGCACTGATATGGCAAACAATAATTGAACCTTTTTAAATAAACACACCATTTTCATCACTGGCAAAAAAACTAATTACGCCTTCCATTTTCAAATCAATCAATGCACGATTCGAATGCCCCGATGCTGTTATGACAAAAATACAATTTCTTGGAACGACCGCAGCGTATCAAGCTAAGCCTGCCCGTGACGTCACATCCCTGCGGTTTCGACATTCAAACGCAGTGCGCTGCAATACTATTCATTATTCAGCCAGCAGTAAACAAACAACACCCAAGAGGTTGCACCAACACCAGAAACAACATTTGGCAAGTTCCAAACTTCTTTCAAAGATTCTCCTTAAGTCAGTCTTGTTTTACAGTTCATACTTTTAAAGTTCGTAAGACAGTGAATTGTTTTTGTTTTAACTTTATTTTGTTTTGAAGTTGAGAATTTGAATAAAGAATCACGATTCCTTTTTGTTCGTTATGCTGAAATGTCGTTATTTTTTTCTTAAAGCTGCGAAAGAGTTTTGTAAGTAAATAAAGAAGATTTTTTAAGTAGACTTAATCATGTCATATTAACTTAAAACGACTAAGTATGTTGCTACCTAGCAAATCAAATCTAGTATTAATTTAAAAACTTTCAATTCCTTTGCACACTTTGTCTATATGCTACATAAAAAATCTGCCCTCATACAAAAACCTCTATCAGAAAAAAACTACATGACAAAAGAAAACCATGACCCAACCCACTCATAAGAGAATACATAACATACCATTTGGCAGCTACCCATTACGTCGTCGCCATTCTTTCCGCAAAGCACTATGTTTATCGTATGAATCAATGAGGGATTACGTGAGCGAACTGACCAAAATTGGTTTGCGGTCTCCGTGATCCAATTTGTTAGTCTCCGGAGGACTGAGCTTAGTGTTCCGCATAGCAAACGTTGGTTTGAAGCCTATAAAATTGTCATGTTCAAATGTTCGTGTAATTAGAGGTCTATAGGGATTTCTTACGATGAGTTATGAGTAGCTCTGTATCATTTTTTTGGTGGGAAATTATCAAATGGCGGGTACATTTGGTGCATCTCATCACCGACTAAAACCCACCATGATCCTTCTTAAGCTCTTAATAACAGTAAACTTAGGAAATACACAAGTAACTCAATATGAGTTACTTGTGTATTTGACATGTAATTTTGTATATTTTTTTTTACAGAAATATGATAAACTCGATATTTAGAACAAAACTTAAATGTGTCTGATTTTTCGTGGAATTTGTTTGTAACAGAGCAAATCAAATTAATTCTAAATGACCAGTGGAATCCATTTTTAGAGCCAGAAAATTTAATTTGGTGTGTACGGAAAAATGTTTACACAAAAATATTGATGCGGGCTGAAAAACGAACTTCAAATGCATGCCTATGATTCTTTTTTTCTTTTATTGGAAAACAAGTGGTAAATTGATATTTTGAAAATGTACATAATATTTTTATTCTTTTCATATTTATTTAGAGGAATTTTATTTTAATTAAACGATGTTTTGCAAAGTCATTTTTCAGTTCCTGAAAAAATGAAAAGACACTGTTTTTAATACTTTCAGAATCTCATGAATAATAATTGAGAAAACTTTTGACAATCTAAATTAAAAGATAGCTAACTTGGATTGTTTACAAAAGATGATGAAGAAGGAGAAAAGTTTTTAATTGTTTGCAAGTGGTTAATAAACAGTTTACAACAAATTTAAAGTAAATAATTAGTCACGTGCCTGATGTTTTACCTATTGTAAATTACAACTTTACTTTAAAATAAATTATTTTAAGCATAAGTTATTTGAGTTTTTTTATCTTACACACAAAATATATTTAAAAGTTTCAAAATTAAAATCTCCACCTTCTTCATAATTATATTTATATAGATTCTCAATTTGTATTAACGTTCTATTCTATTCTATTTTGGTTTCTGGCAATCGATCCCGTCGATGTCGACGATTCTGCCACTGACAAGTGATATGAGAAGCTAGTAAGATTGTACTTATTTTAATGTAAAGATTTTAACAATTGCATCAATGCTTTACCTACTCTATACAAAAATCGTCATCCTCCTCCGAGCCTTTTCCCCAACTATTTTGGGGTCGGCTTCCAGTCTAGCCGGATTCAGCTGAGTACCAGTGCTTTACAAGGAGCACTGCCTATCTGACCTCCTCAACCCAGTTACCCAGGCAACCCGATACCCCTTGGTTAGACTAGGCGTCAGACTTACTGGCTTCTGACTACCCGTAGTGACTGCCAAGGATGTTCAATGACAGCCGGCTACTCTATACAAAAATATCTACATTTAACTATAAAAACACTACAGCGGTCGGATATCGTTACAGCATGTATCAGTTTATCAACTCAATGATCTTGCATTACATAACCACGAACAATGAGGGTTACAAGAGTAGCCGCCCATTAAACGAGCTTCGACGTGCTTACACCTCGTTACTGCATATATCAGTTAATGCCAACGTAATGCAGAAAATCCACTTCATACCATTTGTTTGGAAATTAAGTCTTAAAAGCTGTGGAATAAGTGTCATTATCAATTGAACAGCTATGAGAATGGATAAGCAACCTTTATGGTCTACTCTAAAGGGTTGATTCCATTTTCAAATTTAAATGAGTGGAACTTCCAAGAGGAAACTCCAAGTGGGTTCTGTTGATGGAAAGGACCGTAAAAAATGGACTGTAAAACTTTTTGCGAAGGTCATATGTAAATAAAAAGGATACAAGTCAACTGGAGAGCCTTTTTTTAGTTTTTTCGTATGGCTATACTTTTTGACTTTATATATTGCGTACTTATATAAAGAGACATTCAATAAAACATAGTCCTAATATCCCAGCATACAAAAACACATGATGGTACAGTCAACGATACGAACAATAGTAACAATGAATTTGCACGAATCAATCAATACCTAAAGGCATTTGATCACGATCCTATAAAGTGGATGTGCTGAACGCAAATTCTTTGGAATGTAACGATACATTATCTCATACACAGAATTCCCAGCGTTGCAACTTGTCTATGGATGCTAAAGCTTTAACTAGACTGCGTTGTCGATATAAGATCTATAATAACTATATCTTGATTTGTTAATGTTGAGCGGCAGGTTTCCAGAATATTTTTGATTATATTGATTGTTTTTAAATTTATTTCTTCTAGCCATCATGCGTATTTCTGAAACCTTAAAAGACTGGCTCTGAATTCTTTACGGCGTGTCCAAATCTAACTGACTATCTTATTAATTAAAATAATTTTGTGTTTCGATCTAGCATCTCAGATAAACGCATGTTTCAAGACGTCACATCTTATCCCTTTGTCATCTCTAATCAGCAGAACATGTCACTATAAATCATAAAAATAACCCTACTCCATTTATTTCAAATTCCCAGCTCCGTTCTAAGCTCAAAACCTTAGGAAGTGTGAAACAGCGTTTATCTCATAGAGAGGTGACGTGCGAAACAGCTATTTAGTAACAGTTATTTATTACTATTGCTTGCAACTCTACCGATCGTTTAGTTTTTAGTTTTTATCACAATTTGCTTCACTGTATTAATGGTTCGAGAGTTTTTACGAGTTTTAGTTTTAAAGTAAGTTGCTGTTTTTCTGCATCTTGGTATTTTAGTAGACATTTATTGCAACGCTAAGGCCTATCTAACTTCTGCTTCACACTTATTTCGTGATTTAACGAATGCGTGTCAAATAAGACAACAAATGTTTTAAGTGATCCAATTCTTTAACTCAAGTACCTAATCTGTAACCTAACTAACCAAAATTTTGTTTATTTTTCAGATCAATATCCAGAATAGACGCGCCACAACCTGTAAGTACTTTGCCCTAATTAATTAAAAGAGCATCATAAAAACGGTAGCCTTACGTCACTGTCGCTCAAGTGTACATTTCCCCAATTATTTTCCACGTCAAATATCATAATTATGACGTGAGCAAATTGGCTGCAGCTAAATTATAATTGGGCTCGAATTTTAATTATAAAAATGATGTATTTTAACTGTTCATTTATTTTAAAATGCGAACGAACTGAACGGTGCCCCCGTTCAGCTAATAATGTGTCAATTGGTTAATTATCAATTGAATCTTGATAGCAGTTTAAACCTTAGCAGAAATTCTGCTACATTCTGTAAATCAATCGCAGACAATATGATTCATTATTTAATCACAGATAACTTTTATATAAAACAAAAAAAAATCGTAATGTCACACGGGCTTCAATCGTAATTGAATCTCAGTTGGACATCAATCGTACGTCGCTTGAGTAAAATTTGCAGAATTGAGTCCCTGAAATGATGATTGTGTTCCCGTAATGACGACATAGACGAAGCAGTTTGCTTTATTATAATCAGACATCCCTTAGAGAATACTTTACTTTTATTGTTACAGTACCATTACCCAGATTGTATTGTTACTTGCTATTTCAGTTAGGGAAATTTTCTAGAAGCATCCTTGCAAAGTTCTGAAATAGTTTGTTGTAGAATTATAGTTCTCTTTATTGTTCGGTTTTATGGACAGCTACGATATGGTTTATGAGCATAATTCAAGTTATACACTGTAAAGATGTCATACAATGTTTATATACAGCATTATATCCTGACACAATTGTCTCTTTATGTAAAAGATATGTTTTACTTTTAGGTACTGACCGTTTTTTCAGAAAGAACATAAAAAAACATAATTTAAGTCATTGTGATTATCAATAGCTATTTTTACCTGAAAGGCTATCATAATGATAGTTAAAAGTTTCAAAATCTTTTACCGATCTTCCAGATGCAATTTTTCCAACTGTAACTAGATAAAGAAAAATACACTCCTCTGAACTTTTGCACTAGAAAATTCTTGCTCTGCAAATTGTACAGTATAATTGAACTACTTAAATTGACACGGCAAGATGTCCGCACGATACATTCTATTATTCTTTCATTTCTAAAGAAAACTTGGAAATCGTAATTAAAGAAAAACGTTTCCATCCTTAGTTTTTCTTTATTTTAAATTAGTAGGTACTCGTCGATGAAATACGAAAAAGGACGACTAGGAAAAAATGTCGATAAACTAAACTTACATTATAAGTTTTATTAATTTGTTTTTCTTCATAATCATCACATCTCGAGGACACCTGGATTTCTAGTCTGAAATCACCAATCCGCATTGATTAACGCTCAATCCTTCTACATATGAGAGGAGGCACGTGCCCAGCCGTGGGACGATTCATGCAATTTTAGCTGCAGTAACTGTATTACAAATACACTATCTACGTCTCAAAAGACTAAATAAAAGCACTGGTTTTGCCCTGCGAGTTTGTCTTAGAATTAAATTGGCCGTCATCGTTACGTCATCGTCATCAGACCCGCCTTTGTGCAGAATGTGGGCCACTCCACTTCGCCTCATCTAGTCGTGATGAATATAACGAGAAAACTTCAGTCAAAACACCTCACTAGTTTAAGCAATGATTTTTGTAAGGCTTTTTCTTTATGATATATAAAGATTAATTGAAAGTGAAACGATTAATTATGTTATCATCATCATTATTTGCAAGCCGGTAAGGAAACAGATCTTTTGAGGTAAATAAGTAGTAATATTTGGCTAATAATGTAAATAAACAAAGATAAAAAAAATCGCTAGCTTTGGTAAAATAATTATTCTGTTTTTAAGATGAATATGATTCAATTTGTCAAAATTCAAATCTTGAAAGTATGAATGGTGTATCATTTTAAAATGCAAACATTGTATGTTAAAACTGAACGCTCAAAAGTGTAAATATTCCTATTTGTATGCGTCAACTTTTGTAACACTGACTCTCAATTTGAATTTTGTTTTAATTTGTATGTATTATTTAGGGATATCCGAGTTTAGGCTTTTTGGTTAGGTATTATTTGGGTTGATATGGCAATGTTTTTCGGAGCTTTTAGGGTTCTATCTAGGCCATACATTATTGTATTGATGTCATGTTCGTTGACCAAATCTTGTTTTATTTCTGCTCAAACTGTTAATGTACTTTATGGAGGCTTTTATATATCTAACCAGGTGTTTATAGGTTGTTAATCAGCGCTCAGGTGTAACGTGGATGTAACTGCCAATACGTTGGATATATTTCTTTAGTTACCCCAAACGACCCCCGCGGGAAAACCGGGGGTTGAACACATATCTATACGTTAGATATTTGACTATAATTGGAAAATAATACTTCTACATGTAAGTACCTATGGAGTTGGTAAAAAGGCAGGTTGGTAACAAAGGTCTTTGATTGTTACTTTTATGAAAACAATGGGTAATTAATTATCTTGTTACTTATAGACACAAAGAGAAAGAAAACATTTGACGAATGAAAAAGTTCTTTGCTATTCTTTTCTGATACTGGATTTTCTACTTCCCTTAAATAAAATGCCTTCAGTAATTAAACGTTTTTCTTTTAGACATTAAGGACAATTTCAGAAAAATAAAGTTAAATTATTGATTAAAATAAAAAGGGGCAGGATGAAAAATTAGCTTAATTTTAATGTACATTTAAATGACTTGTTTCTATATAACACTGTAGTAGGTACAGACGGATACTCACATAATAAATGAAATTATCTAGGTCTATAAAAATAAATAATAAAAATGTCGTCAAGGTGTCAAAACAGTAGGAGTCTGAAACAGCACTCCATATCATATGTACTTAAACAACACAACAGGACACAGTTAAAACACATCCCACGTACAAAGTTTCACTACGCATAGTAAACGTTTAATTAACGTTAAAACGACATAAATAAATAATATTTATACAGTTGCACAGTTTAAACATTCCTTGTTTACTTCTGATTGTACGGGTGTTAATTAGTTTCGTTTCAATGTTAATATAACGTAATGGGATAATTTATCTTAGGCAACCTTAGTACTTTGTCTTTTTCCTAACCAACCATGGTAAACATTTCTTTCTACATTTTTTCTAAAACTAGTTGCTGAAACTACTACGCATTTAATAAAAAAAAAACAATCTGCGAAGAAAAAGGTTGTGGTACCTATGTAAAGTCGGCATTTTATCAAACATTTTACATTTATTTTGAATTATTTTACATTTATTTTTTATACATGGGTACATTTCCATAATTTGAAAATAAATCTTGTTTTGCTCAGTCAACATTTACGAGTCAAAATTGTTTGATGCGATATCGAAGTGAACGATAAAACAAATAAACATCGAAAAAGCTGCTACCGTCAGTATCAGGTGTTTATAAAGGTAGGTAAATAATGTGAATCAACAAAGAAACGAAATGAGAAAATCTCAACGTTTTCCTTCCCCGTAGGGTAGGCAAAGACTCCTTTTAATTTCCTCGACAAACTGAAAGCCATTTGTGACTTTGTTATTCAATATATAACTTGCATTCTATTTCTACGAAGCTAGATAAATATAACAATGGATGAATTTTCAGAACGAAAACCAACTTTGATTTTTAGGTATCGAGAATTTGCTTATTCCAACTAAAATATTATATAACTTTTTCCGCTTTTGAATACATTTTTTCCGCAATATGCGTGCCTATTGTCAAAAATAAATTCGCTTTGGAATATTTTTCTGTCAGTTTTCAACATGCACGGCATCAGCAATCAGAAAAAATACAGGTAGATAATTTTTATTTCAGGCAAGTTGAAACAGCTATTAGGTACTATTTAAATAAATTAAAAACACGAAAAAATATGTAAACAAAATTACTATTATTTACATTTAAACCAGGTTTACCCATCAAAACAGTAATATTGTTTAATTCAGTTTCAACGAAACTGCTCTTGTTTGTGAATGACGGAACATGGAAACTGTTTCAGACGTAATGAACATTGATGTCTATTCTGAATTCATTAACTGGAATATTCTAGCATTCAGATTTTAATTTCGTTTCTTTTATTTCATTTTATTTTAAATTCAAACAGGAATTATTGCATTATTTTTTTTATTTAATGTGAAAAGAATTTTCAAATAATTTTCAGCAATAAGGAAGAGGTTATTTATTTATTTAATGCTTTTTGCATATAATGTACAATGGCGCTTAACGCCTTCGGCGTTCTCTATCAGTCTACCGAACCGACTGATGAAAAAGTTATAAAACTTCTTTTCATCAGTCGTGACGTGAGTAAAGTTTACGATTTATTAAAATATAGCCTAAACATACTTATCTATATTCATATTTTTTTAGCCAATCAAATAGTAGTTAATTTATACCTGCTAAGAGTCCTATTAAACACATATTGGGCTAAAAGTACCTCTAAATGTTACTGTCAAGAATTTTACGTGCAAATGCGTTGCATTACATGTTTGAGTACTCCAGTATGCCTAATGGACTGTAAAAATGCCTTGAAAAGCTCCATATAAGATAATGGTCATTATCATGCGTGTTTCAGGGCATTTCAAAGCGTGTGTATGTATTTACCTAATATAGAAGTTCTGACGCGAAGTAAGGCTGTCTTTCTCGTTTCACATATTGCTATGTTTACATCCCATTTGATAAGGGGTGAGCATACATCTTACTAAAGTAAGATGAAAGGAACGCTAAAGCCCACCTTCCCATGAGGGCTGAACATTTCTTAGATTGTGTGTATTTCATTAATAAGAAAACTTGGTCAAGTGAGAACTATACCTTATTTAAATGATGACCTTAAATGGTGTAATGCCCATAAAAAATATGCTTTTATATAGGTAAGATCGCTAACAGAGCACTATTATGTTTACTGTAAGTTCATTTCTTCATTTTGAATTATTTCTTGTAACTCGTCACGTTATATCATACCTCTGGATATCTTGAACTGTAACACATAGTGGGTATTCGGTAGCCGAGCGGCTATTGTATTTCCTGCAGTCTACACTTTGACTGGTAGCTTTGAGAACTAAGCTAGTTTTAGGACTAGATATGTGGAGTTTCGGACTTGTGAGGGATTCTTGCTAGGATCAGTGCTGGGATTTAGACTGTGCCAAATATGCGCTTGAAGAGAACTATGTATCTGGGTTAGGTGTATCTTTATAAGGTGTTAAAAGTTTGCTAACATGTCTGTACATAATTAAAAATCAGTAACTAATAAAGAAAGTGCTATTTGGGTTCGGTAAGTGAAATAATTGGGTGACTTTCCGGTTAATATGCATGAATATACAAGTTAACTTACATAGTTTAAATTTTAAGGCACAGTCTTCTATTCGAATAAAAAAGACTGTCCTAATCAACAGTTTAATATCAAAAAGTAATATCCCTATATATAGTACATTTCACCAACCTTTTCACCAACAAAACAATGACAACCCAATATTCACCAGTAGGTACTTCAAACCTATTGTACCCAACGTTCCTCTAAGCCCCAAGCTATAAGTACATCGATGCAACGCTAAGAGCTCTCAACAGCCAAAAAGCAAAATAGTGTTCACTTCGCACTAGAATTTCGAACAAGGCCAAAGGGCCCAAAGCTTTGGCCTTCCAATTACTCCCTCAGGCCTAATTAGGAGCACGTGGAGAGGGTAACACCGGAGTGTTGCCAAGATTAAATGAGGCGAAAATGCTGAGAAACTTCTTGGAGGTTTATTTAAAAAATATTGTCCTCCGAGGTGTTTTTTACGAGCTTTTGCATTTGTGTATACTGTTAGTGTATTTAACAGATAGGATTAAAAAACCGGCCAAGTGCGAGTTGGACTCGCGCACGAAGGGTTCCGTACTATTATTTATTAAACGTTCCATAATTGTAATACATAATATTTATTTTACGGATATGTTTATATGTAAAAATCTACAATTCAACTGCATTCCGGTACCAAAGTTTATTAAAGAATTTCAGTGTTTTTACTTTGTTATTATGTAAATCTTGTTGAAATATTAACGTCTTTATATTTTAAGGCGAGCGGCGTTGCATCAAGATACCGCACTATCTCACTGTCCTACGGAAGCTAGTGCTGACAGTCTTGAATAATACATACACTACTTCATTTTATGAGATAACTAGCTAAGACTGTCTTAACCGCAGGATTTGAAAACTGACAATGTTGCAAATATTTTGCGTAAGGAAATATATACAAAAAAAAGTTTCGCGTCAGTATAATAATTATGTAATTTTTCAAATATTTTAATTGAAGAGTCTTTAGTTCTTTTAAATCCATTATTATACTGCTACTTTCTTAGATTCATCTATTGACTTAATTTGACGAAATAATCTCTAAATATCTGCAGAGACAAACAGCAAACAACGGAAGACTAAGTAGTCTTCAAAAACCTGTAAATCATAAACGAGACACACCACTTTATTACTATGAAATATTACCCTATAAAGTAAACCTTATTCCCTTAATTCGCACTTAATCTACTTTACATCTTCATCTAAAAATAAATAAAGCCGGCTTCTATTTAATTACCGGTTAATCTGAGCTAAAACGAAGTTAACTAGCAAGGGCGAACGGATATGACCAATAAAAATTCTATATCTTCGATAAGATCGCTTCGAGGCAATTTTCCGACGTTTCCATTACCCCATTAGGTTGGGCGCACGCTATCGACGCGTACCTGCGGATGTGCGACCGCAAACTGTCGTCATTAGTCGTAATGAGCGACTGTCCTGTCGCGATTTAGGGTTTGAATACCGATGCTGTGGTTTACGCGGCTGTTATTAGGCTTTTAAAAAATGTTTGTGGTTGGAATTTGTTAGTAAATATAATATTTTAAAGAACATCGGAAAACATGCCCTTCGGTAAACAGAAAATATTATACTAGCAAAGTGTATTATGATAGTGTTTTCCATTTCGTATTTCTGTATCAATATATTTTCTGTGAAATAACATACCAAAAACTACAACTGTATTTTACCTTACGACATCCTAAGACAACATTCAACCCAAAAAGTAAGCCTACCAAAACACCAAAAAAAAGTTCTCATAGTCGGTCGCAAAACCGCAAGCGTGCTCTTAAACCTATCTCCGTGACACCTACGACTTACCGACGAGACGTCGACGACTTGAGTGCGGAGTGTGAGAAGCAATTTTCCGTTACTTTACGCCAAGATATGACTGTGACCGCGCGTGAAATGAGACATCCGAGGGCCGCTAGAGTGGCTAGATTGCTTTGCCCTAATGTGGGTAAACGTGGCCTCTAGTGGGAACTGGGTTAAAATAAATAGACAGCCTAAATGTTCGTTTTGGGGTATTTATACGGTCTTATATAGCAGGGTTGAAAATGTTGGCCATATGGTGTGCGTAACATCGGAATATTGCTTTGAAAGTTCAATGATACATTCATATTATATTGATTAATACCTAGATATTTACTTAAGGAAAAAAGTATCGAAATTGTCTGAGATTGAGCATCTTTCGAGATGATGGCACGTTACGACTTAACCTTTCAGAGAAATAGAAGCTACCATATCATCTCCCATTAAAACTGACACTTCTCTAGAATTTTCTAAGAACCAAACATAACAAACACCTCTCAAGCCAAGGAACGTGCAAATAAATCCCTCGCATTCACAAACAATTGCTTTAAAACCAGAGCAAAACTTTCTAGAACTTTTCAGAATGTTAACCTAAATAACGTCGGTGCAGACACGATCCGTCCTACGGAGCAATTATTCGGAAAGTGTAGTTATTCTTTGTACATTTCGTAGGACAATCAGATAAATGGAACGTAAATCGAATCATTCGACGCTAAGTGATTGTTATAAATGTATGGAGCTTAGGTACTGAGATGTACGACTGAATTAAGGTTCTTACTTAGATGTACGAGCTTGTAAAATGTTAATGATTGTGAAGATGAAAATCTATCTCTTTCTTATATGGCTCAATTTGAGCTTTTTCTATAGATATATATATAGAGATCGATGTGTTAGGGCTTAGCACATAGCTAATTATTACCAAAACTTTATAAATTGAAAAGTCACAAGGTTCTGCGGAAATTCATCCCATTAACAGCAACCATTTTAAAACTCTAAATTTTCCAGTACTTTCCCTGTTGCAAGTGCATTGTACAACAATCTTTATGCAGTTATAAACATGCATGTAACACATATCACCCCGTATCATCCCATATCACCCCGTATTGTTCCGTATCACCCGTATCATGTCACATGCATTTTATATAAAAGCGATAAACAACGGTTTGTTTTCAAGCAGTTTGTGCAAACAGCCGTAATAATACGAATGGGGTCGCCTGAAATTGTACTGAATAATTTGTGGATTTGTCGATAAATATATATTTTGTTTTTCTGTGAGTTTAATGAAGTACACAGAGGTATAATAATGGTTTATTATTTTGAACGTCCGAATTTTATTGTGACTGGGAAATGCTTCGAGCGCTCAGATAAAGCATCCCTCCATAATAAAAAGAAATCGGAGAAGTATTTACTTCCTGAGATTAGGCTTAGTAAGCGAACAAATTCTTCAGCCTTAAAAGATAGGCATATTAAAAATACCCAAAGTTTATTTCTGTCTCTCTGAGTATGTATCGATTTCAGAATACATATTAAATTTCAGAGCGAGAGCCTTTTTATTTTACCTTACCGTCATAAATATCGAAATGATTAAGTATGAAGCTCTCAAATTCGTGTAGGTCAGAGGTGAATGAACTTAGATATTCTGCTTACGCATTTTATGTTAATTTATCTTCCACTAATTCTCTTTTTTCCGCTATATTTGTGTTGTCAATATTTCGTGTTTGGGTGGTCAGAAAAGCCCACGCTCCGGCCTTGTTTACTGTGCTTAATGCTAGTGAACCAATTTTGTTAGTGTTTTATTTGTGGCAATAGTAAAAGGTCAGATAAGGTAATAGAGTGAGTTTTTCATAAAATTACTTTTACTGAATAATTTTTAAAATTGTATCTTATGTGTACAATTTTAGAAGCTTAGTAGAGTTAGCTAATTGATTAATCGCAACTCAAACACATATTATCATCCTATACTCTACATACCTACTATCTATGTATCCTTCTCAGGTGAAATTGGAAAACCTGTAATGCAATTGCATACGAATTTTTAACACCTTACACACCACACACACTACTAAACTTTCTGCTACAAACCTCAGAGAAACGTACATTTACGATCGTTCGAACATTCTACCAACATTTCTATGTCCTACAGAATTAACATAGAGACACTATTGTACTATCACAATGCCATAATGTATTCATTATTAATGAAATGTAGGCCGATTCTCTGTGGAAGCAGCTCCCTTTGAATCAGATGAAAAGGAAGAGAAATCGGGTTAGACGTGCGCCGGGCTACAATGACGAAGTCGATACTGGACTCGGACGTAGTATAAAATGTAGAATTATACCAAGTTGCACCTCTTGAGGAATTTGGAGGAAAGATGTGCCAAGTTGTTTGACTTAAATACATGCTAACGCTTCTTAATCAATAATGCTAATCAATAATATAATTATGTATTTAAAAACACACCCTTTAGTGTAAAAATATATCTTAATAGGCGTTTGAAGAGGCGTATTATCTATCATAAAATTGTCAACAATATGGTCATTGAATCCATGCGATCCTGATTCCATAGACTCTTCATAATGCTATCCTAGTCCTTGACCACATTTCTATTTACTTTCCAAGCTTAGAAACCAACACTTGGCGCCAAAAGAAAACTATATCGCCTATTCATTAAAAATAAAATTCTAGAATTCACCGCGAGGCTAGTTCCTCGTTAGTAAGCTGGCATGTAGCGGTGCAACCTCGAGAATTCCTAGGCTTTACACTAAGTAAGCCATCTATAAATGAATGCAGCCTTATACAGTGAAAAGAGTAATAAACGTTGTACCACTAGCCTTCTTCATGAAAACCTGTCAGTCATTTGTTTTACAGTTATGAATTAAGTTTGTAAGCGACACTCATCCGTGAATCTTTTCTGGCTTTTCAAGATGGCCATAAGTGTTGGACATAAAAGTCTTTAGAGGTTGTAATAGGTTTTGCTTCAGGTAAGGTTTATGGAATTTCATACATCCGTCGGTAGAAACTTAAATGTTTCTGAATACTCAGTACTTAGAAATACATATAAGTCTAGTGGCTACCAATGACCAGCTTATGTCGTATGAAGCGAAAGAAGCGGCTATTGTCATAAAAAACAGCTACGAAAACATATGTAAAATTTTCTTAAAATAATGGAAACGAACCTTGGCATGACGTTATAAATGCATTAAATAATAAGAAGAATGTTTACATACACCGAATATTTATATAAACATCAGCGGATAATAAATAATAAAGAATTTAATTCATTCATTTCGTATTCATCATGCGGTCGCAGGTCTGTCAGCGCTCTCGTTGCAAACACATCGTATTGACGTGTTTACAACCAATTACGTTTGTTTTATTTAAACAACCGTAGGTAATATAGATATTGGCCTCATTTCTCCCTTTTGTTCTCACATTGTAGGACACGAATTAACTATCCCATATTTTCACTATACTTAAAGCTTAATCGAGAAATAATAAATGAAATTGCCTCAATTACTTTGATGTTCACTTACGTTATTGTACAAGAGATAGGTATCCAACGGCTGTTTTGTTTTATTATGATTAATGAGTGACAGTTTCGTGCCGGCGATGGATTAGTTCCCGGATAAATTTTCTCAACAATTTATTATAATTTGCAAATAAAAGTTACATAGATAGGGCTGTATGATCAAAGTATGTATATGAAAAGGGTTTTGAGAAATCGGATTATATGTTTTAGTGTCGTGACAATAGAGGTTGAAGGTGTAGGTAAGATGTATAACCTATTTGACGATCAGAAAAATATGGACCGATAAAGGGGGATAAAAAAGATAAATCGTAGAATGGTTACTGACAAAAAAGTAAGTAAAGAAAATCAGCCATATTGGGACAACGGGCCATACCAAGTAGGCGATTTGTATCGTTAATACAATTCTTAAGCTAGGCAATACAATATCTAACCAAGAATCTTTCAATTCATTACCTAACTTAGTTGAGCAACCCACAAATACTCATACACAGAATAAGTTATAGATCGACGATAGGATAGCACAGTATAACCCTATTTATTACCCAAAGTGGCTATTTCGTGGGACGGTAGCAAATATCCCAGAAGCTAGTTAAATCTGGTTCAAACTAGATTAGGTACGGACGCTCAGACATAATATGTGAGTATAGGATTAGATGAGCATCTGTGTAGTGGCTGATAATTGTTATATATGTATGTGTAGGTACGTAATATATGCTTGTGAATGGTAGTAACTTGATATAATTATTGTATGTTTGAGCGTTTTGTGGTAACATTTATTTTGAGTACTATTCTTACCTTGTTATTTAGTTTGTAGTTATGTAGCACTTTAAAAGATTTTTTTATGGCCGTGTGTATTTTGTATGTGGTCTCATGTTGGTTTCCAGCAGCTTTCGGCCTAGTTTAAAAACAACTAGCTTTAACCTTATTTTTAGTTATCATAGAGAATCTGGAATTCATTAAATGTCTTTTTGGCATTCATCATTTAATAAAAAGTAAGTAGGTATAAAATACTCATGTCCTTTAAAAGTCAATAACAAAAAAAGAATCAGTCTACGACCTAACTTCTAAAACAACAGACTAACTTCCAAACTAAAAAATAAGCTTTACGAAGGTTTACCAGCATATTTCTTGGACCCCCAGTTTATAGTTAGCGACAGTTGCACCGGAGATTGCACCGTCGGACGTCGCCGCGGCGTTCGTTAGCGAATCTGTAGTTTACACAACTATCTGCTAAATGTATCGATTTTAAGTCTGATTGAAAGTTCAGCTAAGATGAACAATGTTTCTATTTCTTGTAGTTGAAAGATTTTGGTAAATTATTTGAAGTTTTACCAAGTTGGTTGTTAACAGAATTTTTCCGAAAAATTACGTCAGCCGAATAAAATTCAAATTAAATGTCTAGTTTAAAGCATATACGAGGACCATTATACAAAACATACTGTTAGTCTAGAAATAACGAACATAAAATGAGGACTGGGTTTGTTGAAAAATATTTTTACAATTAAATCTTTAGTATCATTTTTAAGAAAAATCTGAACACAACATAAAACTAGCCTAACCAATTCACTGTCTACGATGCAGACACAATAATTAAATAATCGGTGTGTATCACATATGACTCATGGCACAGAAAACTTATAAAAATGAGCTCGCTTTTCCATGATTTTCTGTCAATTTTCCAAGGTAAAATCGGACAGTTCACTAGTGTAACATTATTGAATCTTCTATTTAAGTTCACTCACAGTAAAACGTAGAAGCCAGTCAATTCCGCCCCACTTCCCGACACCCGATCGACTTGATTTCTTTATGAATGGAACAAAGAAATTCACAATGAACGAATAAAATAAGAGATATTTCTGTTTGATATCGGACTGTGACTTTGAGCAAATGAACTAGGTATAATGTTATTAATAGGTATAAGAAAAGAACAAATCAACGTAATCAATTATATTATTATTGGAGGTAGCCATATGACACTACACTAAGTCATTTTTCATCTTACAATATTACTGTTATCAACATTTACATCCCCTGCCCTTATTCCAATTTACACAACACACTCCATGTCTTCTTCTTCCATATATTTTTTATTATTTTATAATAGTTAGCCACTAAAATCGTGAATACTTTTGCCCCTTTCATAGCAGAACATATTAAACTTAAGTCTAATTAATTAAACCCAATACCAACACGTACTGAGTCGATAACCCCTGAAGCCTAGCACAAACTTTAACACATAAGTATACATTTAGTAGGAACAGGTTTATAACTGCACGGCAGATGAGAAAGATAATTTATCTACAGCCGACAGGACCGCGGAACGAATTCACGACGCTTATGATTCCAGATACAGATTACACGATCATTTTAGAGATGTATCACTTCCTTGTAGCTGGCTTCCAACATTGTTTCATTGCTATTTTGCAGCGTAAATTTTCGTAATAATGATTTTGTAGGAAGCTTGAATGTAAATTCTGAGGCATGTGTGTGTTTAACGATCTGCGCTATTCAGTTGTTTTATAAGTTTATACTTAGTAAGATACGATACGCTGGATGCAGGTCGCTTCCAACAGGTATCTGTGGAGATCAAAGGGGGAGGCCTATGTTCAGCAGTGGACGTTCTATGGCTGAGATGATGATGATGATGATGATGAAGATACGATATGATGCAACATTTTAAATAAGTAGAATGATTTTTCAAAGTGGATTGATGTTAATTTTGTGAATTTGAGCTAAAGACTGTCCCAAAACGAGATACAAATACTTATTTTAAAGGTGTAATATTTTCTCCACGATAATGTCTGTTAGGACCAGTTCTCAAAAAAACCCTACAGCAAATCTGTTAAGGATTGATCAAGTTGATCGAAAGATGTTAATAAGAAGTGGAAAAAATTGGTGACGTCAATATTTTAATTTTGTTTCAATCCCAATATAAACAGTTAGCCAACGTATCCAGACTCTGTCCACATGACCGAAGTGTGGTTTTAACTTCCGTATCCAATGAACCTTAGTATAATTAGCCATGATTATATCTCACGGTCGCTTCCCCGAGGGCTAATCGACGCGCTGATAGCCTTTAATATGCTTATAAACATATGGATGTGTGTGAAGATAATTTTGTTTACGGCTGTGGACGTTGGAGAAGATAGTGTGGTTCGGTTTTTAATAGAAATGTCTTAATTAATATAATGACTTAATTTTTACTTGATACAGTTTCGTGTTACTCGTATACTTAAAGACTTCGATCATTTTTTTGTAAAAATCTCTTTAAAGCTTTTACTACTATATGATTTCTATACCTATATTTATATTAAAGGCATACACTGACAATATTTCAAGTAGTTTATTATTTAGCGCACATAATCACAAATTTATAGATTACATGTAGAGACGGAATCAAAATATTTTGATATTAAAATAAAGCTGAAAACCAAAAAAGTAGAAACGTACTTTAAAAGATAAATGTAAAATTGTGATTTAAATTATGTTTTATTGAACTAAATGAACTTTTCATAAGAATAACACCTACTTTTATGAAGTTTTTTGTTGGTGCTATGTTGGTACTGACGGCACTAAAAGTGTATTCAAATGGTGTTTGAAAGCTATCAAAGTTTTTTGAATACAAAGTGCCTTTTTAAAAGATAATCCCAGGGGAAGGGTTGATACGTTGTTCTGAGCCATAATATCAATGCTTGTAATATATTTTTATAATTTGTAATTATTTAATATATTTTTTGTAGTATTAGGTACTATAGTAGGATATCACTAGGTACTTAGTAGGCATATGAAATGTGGAAAAAAGACGCTCTTGTTAAAAAAGCAATATAGCTATAATTTGCAAACGGAAAAGAAGCTCATAAACCTAGCTAGAACGTTGATCTACCGTATATATGTGGCTAATTATCGAACGATAGAAAATCGATTCCATCTCACGTATATCTGTGCTCTAACATTATTTACTTACTTATAGCCTTTCATCTTTCTCCATCGGTCGCTGTTTGTGGCTATTTTTTGAGGAAGCTCTGATATACAACGGGTTAATTAATACTTTTAAAAGTTGTATATTAGAAAGAAAACAAATGTCTTCTCTTTAATTGGCAGCTCAATTTTACAAATAACTTAAGTATTAAAAAAGTTCAAAACAAAGTTTCTAAACAGAATACAGCTTCAGTCATTTCAGTCAATCGTTATATTTACTGTACAAAAGTTTCCTTTCAATATTGATACCGCAAAGTCCGACAATTGACAGTCGTGACCTAAAAACTGAGAAGTTAAATTGACAAGTAGAGTGAGGGCTTTGATTTTAACGTTTTATATTTATCCTACCTGGTTCATCTTTTGTTAAATGAATCTATGTATATACAATTAATAATCGTTCACGCGTGAATGGCTGAAAATTAGAGGGGATGTAGTCTAGACAAGGGAAAAGGACATAGGACAGTTTTTGGCTACTAGAAGCAGTATTATAAAACTTAAAAGTCATGTTATTTTTACCCCTTCATTATAGCAATATCGATGCAAAAAACCTGAGAACACGTTCTCAACTTTGAATTTATATAGTTAGATAAATAGATCAGATGTACCATTAAACTTAATAAAATTGTATTTTGTACTTAAAAGCACTTTCAAGCAATGTAAATTCCTCACAATAATTTCCACATAAATCTCTTCATTTTCGAGTCAGACAACACTGGAGCTCTTCACAGTGACTACTAATATTTCAATCCTCGAAACAGCGTTGGATTCCCGCCAAAACGCGACGTCATAATGGCGGCTCTTGTATTAGTAACATGTTTTAGTAACGAGTATCGTCGAGTTACTAAAGTACCTTTTAGTGTGGAGCTCTAAGAGTATATACTGCAGACTTTTAGTCGGCCGATACTTTCTTTGGGCTTAGAAATCAGTATGAAGATGTATGATAGTACGCGCATTACAAAGATCAGATATTTAGCCGGTATCAGACCGATTGAAAACTTTGATTGGAATCAAGATTTCTTTTTGCTTTGCTTTTTTATTCTAACGCTCCCCGCTTAACAGGCCTGCTGGAAGAGGTTTCTTATGAAATAACCTGTGCCTTTGCACTGGTTGGTCCTATTTTTCTTCTTGTCCGAGTGTGTAACTGTGTATATAAATTGTTAAATGGTTAATATAACTGTCGGTCTACTATTTAGTTTACAGTGTGCGGACTTTAGTGTGGAGCACTAAAAGCCTTTTCGTCTAGCATGACGGTTTGTCTCAACGTACTGAAATTTGGACTTGAGTGTACCTCGGTGTAAGACACTTATGAGAGCGACTGTACCATCTCAGTATTCGAGTGGTGTCACGAGGAAATTGTTTGTCTTGTGAATATGTACAATTGTATATGTCATGCAGGGATGAGAGGTAGTTTTGTAAATGGCTTTCAAGCACCACGTTCTTATTGACGTTATGTTTGACAAACTAATGTTTGTTAAAATATACTTTCCTTTCAAACCAATCGGGGGACACAATGGGAGGGATTTTTCCTTCGCAATATTATTATAGCGATGATTATTGTAAGTTTCACATTCTGATTCCAGAGGAGAACTTGGGAAAACCGTGTATGTGTATTTTTTCTAATGAATCCCATATATATAAGCAGACAAGGTTTTTTCTCAATAATATACCTACATGTGAAAAATGTTTGATTATTTAAAGAACTGGTAGTATGAGACAGCGGTTTGTGGCAACCCGCCCTTTCCTTGTAACTCTTGCTAAGTTATATTGGAATTCTTTGGGATACCTACGGAGAATCGTAGTTCGTAGTTATCAAAGAAACACGTATTTTAGTGTAACCTACAATTAAAGTTTTCTACAAAATTACACAGATTGCAATAAAAATTGTGTATTTCAAAGCAAAGGCCTTTTAATATTTTTTGATTTTACATAAGGTATTTTATTTGACATTATGTGAATTTGTGATTAATTTTAAAAGGTATACATATACTCTCAACTACTGCATTTTAATTCAAGTTAATTTTTCTAGCTATCTAAATAAGTTATTTAAAATTTAAAACATAGTCGCATAAGTAAAAAGCTATCACATTACCTCTGGTCAATAAACCCATTGTGACACCAAGTACAAAACAAACTTTCTTACATCGGAAATGCGCGAATGAGTCACCAGTGAAATCGCCACTGCATGTCAAGAATGACCAAAACAAATGTCCATATGACAGTGACGTCACAAATGCGTAGTCACTCCGGTATGTGTTGGTGATCGACCTATTCCCTTTCTGCTGTATAACCGGAATCAGATGTGACAAATGGTAGAAAGAGGATAGGCTTAGTATGCCTCTGGGTTATTGATGTTATTTTCTTAATATTGAAAGTCGATATGGTTAGAAAGAATGTTACCTGTGAGATGACGACAGATCGAAGAGCACAGAAGGAACAAACATGCTGCGGCAACCGCAAAAAAATTGGGATAGGGGCGGGAGGATGATGATGCGAGTAAAAGAAAAGTGAACTAAAACATATGTAGATATTATAGGTACTTAGATTTTTATGTAATTACGTAATTATACTGGACGGAAACAGGAAAAAATGTTTTAGGTACAATTTGTTTGTAACAAGTTTTCAGCTGAACCAAACAATTTTGTATTTAAACAGCCAAAACACGTCGCAAAATTATAATCCTAAGTTCAGAATGCAAATAAGATAATTCCAGCAAAGTTGGTGCAGACGGAAATTTAAATAATTATCAAAGTAAGTTTGAAGGTCCTTGAATTTTAGGGTTGAACTGTTTAATAATACAATGAGCTTGCTTAAAGCGGCAAAACTTTACGGTGCGTTATATTTGGTAAAGTAGTATAAGTACTGGTGTAGAAAATTGTGTGTTTAAAGTCCAATGTAAGCACTCCAAAATGTTAGCACTGTACCGTCCAAATAGTTACTCTGCTAATTTAAACGAGGCTTCAAACTGTGCTAGTAATTTTTCCCGGTAGGAACTACCACTCCTATTTAAATAATCGCCTGGCTAGTTGTGTAAACTAGCCCTTGCAGGAAAGTTAATTAAAGTTAGCGTTAATGTAATTTACTTATCGACATTGGTGAGCTATAAAAATAAATTATTTATATTGTTGTTGCAGCTTCGGTTACTGTTTATATGGGTCGGCGAAACTTTGACCCAATAAGTTAGTAGGATATATTATTATCTGGTTCTGAATTAATTGGCCGTATTGTGTATTGGCTTAGTGGTGTGGTGTTTCGATTGGAATAATGTAGATTACTATCAGTGTGAAGCTTAGTTTTGTTCATTAATGAGTATCTTACTGTGGAACTTATTACTTGTAACGAAATAATATTATGTTGGTCAAAGAAAAATCAAACACTGAAGTAGAATCCTCTACAAAGATGTTTATTTAAATAAAGGGAGAGAGCTTTTTAATACCTAACAATGACTAACATTTTCAAAAAAAGTGACTTAACTTCTACATGCCCCAATTCGTTTCTACCAAAATTACCCAAAGCTATCTTATAATCTCTCGTAACGGAATAGCTCAGTAATTCGCCAATCGTGACCACAGTCATGCTCAAAGCCAAGCTTATACATTTTAGAACGATTCGTAGGTAATTATGACGTTTTTTCGCAAACAAATACCGAGGCTTTGGGTGCACTAGTTCATTGAACCTTGGTAGTGTTACCGTTATACCTGAGTTTACTTTCAGCTAGACTGTTCGCCTACTTCGGTTTTATCACGGAGTCAGGAAAGTAAGGAGATGCTATTGCAGGTATATAGGTCTGGCGCCTTCTTATAGGTCGAATTCGTATGGTGGGCATGACCAAAACGATCAGTTATGAGCGAAAAAAAAGAGGCGTTCGGGTTCTTTAGGACATCTCTAAATGATTTTCGGTATAACAAAAAATGATCCTGTCCAAAGAAGGCGTATAAGGGCGAAAACAGTAACGTTCCTCGTCTCCTGCTCACCCGCATTTTAGTGCGCTACTTTCTTAGACGGTTTTCTGTAATGGTAACTCCGCTAGTCATTTTGTTCTCCGTGGGTTTAATAGTGTCAACTGTTCTGTGCTCATCTGATAACGTAAGAATAAGCTTGCACTTGTCTTTAAGACTTTCTATTGTTTGTAATGGATTGATTTATAGAGTTCCATTTTATGGTGGATCAGATAGATCTTTGATATTTATTGTAGAGGTACAAGCGTTTAAACGGCTTATCTGTTCAGGTGGTTATTCCAGAATTTCTGCCTGTTCTGCGTCGAGGTTTATCTTTGGTTTATTTTGTTCTATCTCATCATGGACCGTGACTTGTTTTATTTCTATACTTTTCTCGTTTATATTTGAATTTGAAGAAGCTCAGTTTATTTATTTTTTTGAAGCTAATCTTTGTTTCCGTAAATCAGTTTGACATTAGTGTTCATCTGATAAAGTCTGTCTTTGTAAATAATTTTACACTTGTTGACTAAGCTTTCTATTCTATTAATGATTGAAACAAGATGTAGGTCTTCGTGAATGAACATCTTTTGTTAGGCTGTTCTTAATAGCAGCATTGATTGTTGTTGATTTCGTTTTCTTTGAACTCATTTGTGCTTTTTTGAGAGGCGATTGATAGCAATCAGATTGAGTTTTAATCGATTGTAATGTGATCCCAATTTCGATTTGAATAAACACTTTTAGTTTCATTGTTGATGTCGATAACATCTAAGGTATATAAAACGGTTGTTACACCATTGTGATTTTGCATACCTACTTTATTAGCTTATGTAAGATTTAGATCACAACAGATTCTTCGGTAACTATTAGCTGCATGATCACTATAATAACAACCACTTCTCGAACGGCACGTGATCAGATACAATCTCTATGTTAATTGCTTCAGCGGTCTTGCGAAATGGTTCGATAGGTTTTACCACTTCCATCAATACAATTTCACTAGTCTACAATATCGGTAGGTATAAAATTTGAATCAAACTCTGCTATGCGGCACATCCCACGTGTATTGCAGATTGGCATTTTATTTCAATCAGCATCGAGCACGCCATTTTATGCACGAATGCACCAAGTGGTAGGTACATGAGTGTTACGAGATCGTGTGCAATCCTGCATAATATCTTCTGTAACCGTCACTTTCACGCTATATTATCTTTGCTATTATTGAAATTGTCTTCGCGTACTGAATGTCGGTCTATTGATTAGATGCGAAACTGAATTTATAGTCTGCGGCCAGATAATGGAGTAGTTGGTTCACATCTTTATTTACACTTGCGTTTGTTTCTCAATAAGTTGTTTCGTTTTCTTCCGTGTAGTATCTTTTTCCATATTTCCAAAGAATTTACATCACATATGAGCAAATAGCTAACTCCATGAACAATAAATTGCTTCGTTAACTAAAACAATGTTATCCAAATTAAGATCTTTTATTTCGTGTGTATGTTAAGTTCGTTGTAATAAATCTTTCAGTTTTCCTATATAAGTACCTAAGCCAAGTAAACCCGTAGATGTGGGATGAGAAGAAATGAGGTCTTATCTCAGCCAACAGAATAACATACGTCAGTATATCCTCCTTACATCCTTCATTTCCGCATTCAGTATAAAGGAGAGATATTTCATCAGCCACACCTCCGTCAACGTTGCCTTTAGCTTTCTGGGACATTCGCAAAAGTATTCTAGCGACAGTTAGTATTAATAATTCATGTTTTGTTAAAATGTCTGCTCATAAGTTTTGTTTAAACGATTTCCAAATGAGGTCTCATCTGCGGAGTCGTAACGGTGCTTACAACGTAAAACACTTAGATTTGTTTGACATTTGTTTATGTAATTTACAACGAGGAAGCTGTGTTTGTCTGGACAATATGGCAGGGTAACTGTATTTGGAAGATGATATTTATTTGAAATGCACGCTGCGAGGTTGGGTTACATTGTTGAACTTGTGCGATATTTGGCAGCGGGTTCCCAATGTTTGGTGTGGTTTGGGTATCTGAGCATGTAGCTTAATTAATGAGGTCTCATGTATTTTGTAGCTCATTTTAGCAAATGATAGATATAGACTTTAGTTAATTAATAATTCGAAAAATGTTTAACTAACGCTTAAAAACTAAACATTATTGCACAATTATTTACTTTGAATCTCTATGTCTCTCAAATCTATTAACTCCATCATTTCTTAACCCTTCAGGCACCCTTTACCTAAACCTTACAAGGAACCCCACACCAAAATGAACCCCAAACAAAAAGACAAAAATACATACCATCCAAAAATACATCTGACACCATACAGCCTACATTTATATCGCTGATAGTGTCATTACTCACCTCGGAGGTAAGTTGGCGAACTTAGTACGAGTACCTACACGAGGAAGTTTCGCCAGTCTCATGTCAGTTCTGTCTGAGTTCTGAAGTAACTTTGTTCTTGGTTGAGGTCTCAGCGAGTGACCTAGTGTCGTGTTTGTGGGTATTTACTTAGCTGGGCGGTTGATATGATTTAGTCTCGTGTGAATATTGAATAGGGATTGTTCTTTGGGTTGGGAGCTCGTGAATGATAATAGAAATCATTTTTTTGCAAAGAATGTAGGTATGTAGGCGGATGTTCGTGTATATTTTGATTGTTCCCAGTTGTAGGTAAGTGTACTAAGTTAGATAATTATTACTTAATCACTGTGTTATTTATTATTCCACGCTTGATTAGGGATGTTTTCTCCTTCCTAAGACAGTATAAGGTCACGCGATGTCCATGTTACGCCTCTTTGTTTTTCGTAGAATTTTGCTTGAGTAAAGACTTTTCCTTAGCTTTTGATCAAGGTCATCGATACATATAATTACTTTTCAACTACACTAACACCACCCCTAACACTTTTTCGTTAATTCATTTCAACTAAATTCAAGTAAGAGTCAAAAACTAATTTCACAACAATTCTGACTAAAACAATCTTAATCACAGTTGACGTCTATTACTTATTTCATAGCCAATTAAAGTATGAAGTGTCTGGTTTAAACTTTATACTTGAAGACTTCTCTTAACACTTAATCATGTTCGTTTCGTGAACTCACTTGAACTTACTTAGAACTTCAAGTTATCATAACTTTTGTTCAGCTAGATTAAACTTCATTGCTTCGGCGATCCTGGCATGTTTATTGGATTCTGAACTTTATGATGGGGGTAAGAAATAGAGTTTGTTTTTGGTTGTGTGTCTAGGAATGATATCGAGATATAGAAATAGTTATACGATAAAGTTTTAAAAAGAAAAATATAGGCTATAAATAGCCTATATGTAGGATAAAAAATAGGATAAAATAAGTAAAATAGGAATAGGATAAAAAACTAGATTCATGCAATTTTATGGATGCCGAGTGAAACAAGTAATACTGTTAGTGTAATCGACAAAAACAATCACTTTTTATGTAGAATGAAGGAACTTATTATATGTAGTTTCGTGTCTCATGTAAACGATACTTATGTAGATCTAGAAACATGCACACGCTCAACCTGAACAAATCAATTGGAAAGAAATAAAAATACTGGCTAATTATTTAAACCGTACTGTTACTGGCAAATGCTAAATAAGCTTTTAAAGAGTTGTTATTCTTGGAATTAGGAACATCTAGTATAAAACAAACGCTAAGTGTTCCAGAAGTTTTTAGAACTAGATTTTGACAAAAACCTGCTCTAAAACAAAAGGAACCCTAGGTAATAACTCCCAGTCATTTTCCTTAAAATCCTAATAACACAGCATTCTAACCTCAAACAGGTCAATTTGACCCCACCTAAAACATATTATTTCACAACACTTATTCATCCTATTTAGGTGTAACAAGAGTGATTTTGTAGTAGTTTTGAGCTACAAATCATAGTTATAGTTATTACTAGAGATTTACGGTGACTTCTAGCTCAAATGTATGGGCGTGCTAGCCGGGGGCGTTACTGAACTGGAAATACTCGGTTTTACTAAGACATACGGTTCCCTGAATTTTCGTAAGGCTTGAAAAGTTGCAGTGAATTTTATGGGTATTAATGATTATACAATTTTATGAGTGCCTTAGATAAATTAATGTGTATGATAAATGGCTCTACCTCTTTGTTCACCTATGTATAGGCATCCCAATATTATTTGGGTCTCTCTGAGCATGTTTTTTTTTCTTCCATATCCAGGTATGTACAGGTATACACAGAGACTTCTCTGTGTACCTTTATCTTACACAAACATAATATGTAAGTATGGAAACAAAGTTGAAAACAATTATTTTTGCTCGCATGAAATATTAAGTAAGATTTTCATAAACATTTGAATTTATGTACTATATGCTATTTTCGGGAGTCAGTTAAGATGTTCGTGAGTCTACCCACTGGACCCACACCGGAGGTACTTAACTGTGGACCAAAATAATCTGCTCATTATTCCTTAGGTATTACAAGGGTATTATAATTCACAGAAATGTATTCATACTATTCATATTAAGGCAGTAAACCAGGCAGTGACCTTCTATTTAAGACAGGTTTAACAAGAATTTCATAATAATCCTCTAGCACTAAATAAGCCCTGAATTTGGCCGACTTCAGAAACATACAATAAGTTTTGAGAAATGCCTTTATATAGCCAAAATTGGATGACTTTTTGTCTAATTCTTTTAAACTTATTTATAGGTAGGCATGTTGCAAAAACCTATCTTTATCATCATCATACAAGCTTTCAGCTCCAAAAGCATTTCAATGTAAGTAATTCACTAAAAGGCTTTTGAAATCGTAAAGCAAAAAAAGTAAAACAATATTCATGTTAGCGGATTTAAAGGTCAAAACATGGTACCTACGAAAAATCCGCAACTTTTTTGCATATCTTTTGGAAGTTTGCCCAATACGACCAAATCCGCAAGATACTTTTCAGTCACGGAATTATAGAACAGAAAATACATTTTTCGAAGAAAAAAGCACCTAAAAATTATGGAATGGCTATGTTGAAGAAAGATGAAGAATTAATTCAATATCAAATGTATAAACTGTAAATCGTTTGATCAGTCAGTGTAAACAAAGTGAAAATCTGGACAGAAATACCTGATACGGTGTAAATTCAATCCCAAATGCTAAACCAGTATTTTAAATAGCCATCAATCTACCAATTGCAGCAAACAATAGTGGTATTCGTAAATTAACAGGATTAGATTCAGGTGTGCTTCAAATACATTACACTCGCTTGCATTCTGACAGCGGTTACACGTTCGATTGGTATTGATTGTACTACATACACTTGCTGTATGTCAGCCGGGAACAGCAATGGTTTCAATATTTGATAGGAATAGCTTTTAGGTAGTTAGATTTGATAGTTCGAGGTACTTGGTAGAATTGAGAGTGGTAATGAATTTTGATATGGTTACTTATTTATGACCTTCTCGTCCAACTCTATCTACATAGTGAATTAAGACAGTTGATATGTATGTATGTATAGGTACAATGTTCAAACTTCTAATTTTATAATGAAGCTTCATCTTGCCAAGGAGGCTAAAGTTGAAAATAGATGACATTTAGGTACCCTAGCGCTTTAAATCCTTTTGAACAATTCTGAAATATATTTAGGTTCAGTCACTAATACACATACGTTCCCTAAAGCCAATTCCACCATTCCTTCGCATCTATGTAAAACACGACATTTGAAGTCTAAAAAGGCTTTCATTTGAAATCTCGTCCTACTTTAAAAGCCGAGGGCTGATTCGTTGCATATTTTAGCAGTTGGTCCGTGATAGACCGTCTGACGTTTAGTTGCTACGATATATAGATGCGGTTATATTATCAATTTTACAGCAGCCTCCCTATTAAATATTCATTGCGACGGTTCAACTTCGCTCTGTTAAGTGGTGGATAACTTGTCTGGCTATTGGTATTAAATGGAATAAAAATGATATCTTTCAACTTGGGTGTATTCAGGGAGAAAATTGGATATTGAGGCGAATGTTTGAGGATATATTGAACAGTTTATTCGTGGTTGGTACTAATTGATCTATGTCCGATATGTCCAGCTAGGAAGGATTTCTCGTCGTAAAAGGTCGTAAAAGTCTGTCATTGACGTCTATCCCTAGATATTATCAGATATGTCTAATGGAAACGTCACAGGCCCTATGAGAATAACTCACTCCACTAAAACAAGCTCTAACCACATTTGCATTTCTTTATAAGATCACAAACATGATATAATCACTCGACCGATGCCTTATTACTCAAATCAAGACACAATATGTCTAGCACGACTTAATTAACAGTTAAAAAGTTACCTCACAATTACGTATAACCGTATCGATCGATCGATAAACTGATCCGCTGTTATTAATTAATGGTGCATTGTTCTGTAATGAGTGTGCGACCCACTTCACATTACATCATGTCGTGTCAATGTCAGTTCTTGTTTTGTATGGCGTAAGTCATGAGTCATGGGCGGACTGGGAAAAGTACCGGGAAGTAAGGAAATAATAGATAGAATAGATAGATAGAAAGAATATTCTTTATTGTACACTAATAACAAACATAGAAGGACATAATAAACAAGTAGTAGACGAGTACAAAAGGCGGTCTTATCAATGAAAGCGATCTGTTCTAGACAACCTTTGGATGTATTTATATACATACATATGTATATTGTGTAAGTGCTGGTAGGTGCAAATTGAGAGATTATCACTGATGGTCGGTTTAGTTATTAAGACGTATTTATGTTTTTGGTCCTATACAGTTGACACGTGAGTACAAGTCTGTGTCAAGCCCCCTAAACGGCTAAAATGAACAAGAAAGTAGTCCGTTGCCTTCTTATTCTTATTTCTCATAAAAATCCAATACAAAAAGCACAAAAACCCCAGAATCAACATTTGATTAACTTCTCCAAATATCCAAATAAATCCGTTTTTTGAAGCACCACTATCTTTATTTGTTTAACACTTTCCGCTCCAATACCGCTGTCGTCTATACCCTAATCCGTTCAGAATAACTGTCTTACCGTCGCATCGGTGGCTGGTAACGGCGACGCGATTGTCGGAGACCAGCCAACCGTGGAACATTGCCGTAACAAGTGGCTGCTTCATCTACTGCTTGTCAAAACCGTGTGAGGTAACAAGGCATGTGTCGGAATCTCCCATTTAGTGGTAGTTAATGTTGAGAGCAATAGTTAATTGTAGTTTTAGAGCAGATTAGCTTGTATGTTCTTTCTTTATGATTGCCTTTGAGGTCGTTGGTTGCTTATGTGGTTTTTTGTGAGTAATTTTCTTAGTATGGAATCTATTTTTTTAACCCTACCCAAATACATCAAAATTAACTTTACTTACCTACATTACAAATATGTATGTCTTCTTTAAGTTTAATTAAATGAAGGGAGCTGACAAAAATAAGTTCCGTCAATATAGGATTCTATCTTAATTAACCAAAGTATATTGAGATGCTTTTATAATAGATAGATAGTAATCTGATAGCCAGTAGTAATTGCATTAGCAATGCCCGTATTATGATGTTAGTAATTAAGCATAATTATTCCTAATAGGCCCGCTGGATTAACATGAATTAATGATAAGCAATATAATTATCAATAATTGTCGTTAATTTTTAATGTAAGAGAAATCAGCTCCGTTCAATATTCATGCTTAGATCTTTATTTAGATGAGAATATTAATGGGAAAACTACATAGTTGCAAGAACTGGTAACCCTATAAAATGAAATAATATTTACATTAGCGCAGCTTCAATTAATGGTTTAATTGAATCTACTAGACATGTTTTTCCCACCATACATGTCTAAGAGATTATAGAAAAATACAAAAAAAAAAATCTAACTAAATTCATATTGAAAGAAAGATCGCGACGAACGGAATTTAAAAACTCACTCCATTACCTTACATAACAAATATGTCACATTAAAGTTGAATGACCTCTCATCTCATGAACCCGGTGGCCTACATATCGGCAAACAACTTGTCAAAATACAACGGAACAACCTTCAATGAATCGATGCCTCAAAACCGAACATTCCAAATGAAGTAGCATACATCACTGGGTACATAAGACAGCAGTTGAAATGAGGCATGACAAAACAAGCAATGGAGATGTAGCTAAGCTTGTCTTCGTAAACTAGTAGTTCTAGTTTGAGTGACAATGACCGTAGCTTTACTTGCTTAGCAGGTTTATTCACAATTTTACAGTTCGTTTTGTTAACTGCCTTTTATGAGTTTTAATGTTTTTTTTTTTATGTTGGCTTTATTGGTTTTTGTTTCTTTATTAAAATGGGTGCTAGGAATTTGTGAGTTTTTAATATAGGTTCTTTTATGATGGATTTTGTAAATATGGGCATTTTACTTAGGTACTTAAATAAGTAGGTAATATACCCATAAAAGTATATAAAAATAAAGATAGGTAATCACAAATAGCCGAGGAACATAATAAATTAACAGTTATGAAAAATAATTGTAATTATTTTAAACATAAAATTAAAAGCAAAATTATTTTATTGGCAAACTAACGGAAGCCAAAACAATAGGTTTGAAACTACTCTGTTTCCACACATTAGTAGCACACATACCGCGGCACAAAGCAAATATTTGCGTCCAATATTTGTCTCAATGCGGAACTTCCACGGGTAGTGTACCATTTGGATGACCGTTATACTTCTGTACATGAGGACATAAGAGACAATACTTAAGCAGAGTAACGTAATACATATTATAATTCTAGAGTTATTCTTAAAATCTGCAATGCAACTTTCCTAAAATGACCTCATCCGATGCTTAAAATGTGTCCAAGTCGTTTGATACGTTTCATTACATTAAGAGAAATACATAGAGAATCAGCTTAGATTTGTAATGCCTGAAATATAAAGAGTGTCTTTCTGTTTGTATGTATGTCTGTCTGTGGCACTGTAGCTCTTCAACGGATGAACTAATTTGCATGCGTTTTAGGTCAAATCCTTTTCTGGTGAAAAGAAGTCACAAATCCCATGCTTAAAGAGCACAAACAAGCGTAAAAACCAGATGTTCATATCGGAGCAACATCATGTTTCAAGTCAAAAGGATGATTTCACAGAACAAGTTCACAATAAGATTTTTGCGATTCTGTGCCACAGTTTCGGCTTACATAGTTTAGTAGGTCGTACATTTCTTTCTGTGTCATTTTGGCAAACTCCCAAACAATACGAAATGGTTTATTGTATTTAGAAACAAGAGCAGGTAAACTTGCTTTATCTAGTTCATTTGGTTTTGGTTTTAGGGGAAAGGTAATGTCTTTAAAAAGATTTAAGGTTTTGATATCATTTACCTCGATATGAGGTACAAAATGGTTAGGTGTCAGTGTTTGAAGCCATATGGCTCCTAAATAGGAAGGCCTGGTATATGTCATGAGTATACCTTTTTCTTGTGAGTAAGTAACCTAAAACATATTATATCCTGTTGCCCTACAGTAAATAAATGTTGATTATGACATTAATTAAATCAACATGGGTATTTCATATTTGCTTAAAAAAATGGTTTCCGTGACGTGTTGTCCGCTGCATTTACAGATTTGGACTTCCTATGTTTTGGATTTCGCTGGATTTGTTTTGCGATTTGAAATCGAATTTTCGCATTAGCTAAATGATGTCTTTCAATTTCCAATCGCAAAACAATAGCCAATACAATACACAAACCTTTCACCCCACAATAACATTACCAATAGAATTTGCACATCAATGATATCAGATTACCATCTTCAGTAATCAGACAAGCGGTATGATTAGTATAATTGTCTTTGGCAGGCATTTGATTACTGATATACGATAACCAAGATTGATTGTGCTGTATTGTTCTGACTAAAACAGGTTAATGACCTCTTAAAGAAGAGTACAAAAGAGTGGATTAAGGGCTTTGAAATTATAGAAAGAAGTGTGACTACTATGAACAATGTCATATCCTTACCCAAAAAAAGAGACCCAAGTTTGAAAGTCTAGTACAGACTTCATGAAAAAATTTACTTGACGCTACTTTTCCATTGTGTAAGTCTTCATCTGGAGTTTAACTTATTTTGTTTTTAGTTTCAGGTGCATACTGAGTGTATGGGAGCTCAAAATGCGAGCTCTGCTATGTATGGTGCTCGCCGCCAGCTGCGTGCTGGCTGACAAAAATGACAATAGGTAAGGATTACATTTTATTTTTGGTATTTTGCAACACAGTATAAAATAAAATTAAGACTATAGAAAACTTTAGAAACACGACTAAGATATTTTAAAATTTTCTTATCCCTTTTTATTTTTTCAAACCGTTAGTACCATTGTCTTTTCGCACTTTCTTACATAGTTCTTGTATAAATTCCAGACGCAACAAGCTACCGTTCGTCGCCGATGCAGTCGGAAACTCGCTGCCACCGCCATCCAGCGTGCCAGCCACAGTCGGCAGTCCAGTGAACCTGCTAACTCCTGACCGCTATGAGTTCTACACCTTCGACGAATCAGGAGAACTCGTCAAAAGGCTCATGACTTTAGAAGAAATTCAAGCTATTGTCGCAGCTGGCGAAGAAGCTGAAGGTCTAGTTACTTTCGCCAATGATAACCAGCCAACAGTTTCCTTCAACATCAATCAGCCACCCTACACTAAAGTACATAGTGTAGTCACAAATGTACAAAATGTTTTGAAAGCACAAATGGAAGCGCACAAAAACAAACCTCAAATTCAACCTACACTAGATACTCCTGATGTTTCTGACTCCTGGAGTTTAATTCTGCCCTCTATTTTCGGGAACTCAGGAGTTGACATTGTTTTTGACAAGTCTTCTAGTGCTGTGACACCTCCAGAGACAGAAACATTTGAAGGTATAGAAGAAGACCAAAATTCTTTGAGTAAAGAGGGCAATAATCAAGAAATTAGCAGTTCTACAACATTGGGTCAAGAAACAGTCGTGGTCACGGAGAAATTGCCGCCAGCTGAAGCAGAAACTAAGGAGGTTCCATCAACGAGTACAACAACCACAACTACTACTACAACGACTACTACTACAACACCTAAACCAACCACTACAACTCGTAAACCGACAACTACAACTCGTAAACCTACAACTACAACACGAAAACCTACAACTACAACTCGTAAAGTTACTACTACAACTGTTAAACCAACAACTAAAACGAACCCTCCTACAACAACGACTACTACTACTAGAGCACCAGAGGCTTCAACAACTACAACAAATAAACCGACGACTGTCAACTCACCTACTAAACTAAGCTCAGGTCCAAGTGTAATAACAACTAAAGTTACTACAAGTCCCCGACCATCAACAACAACGACTGTTAAGGCTACAACACCTAAACCATTTATCAGAACAACTGCAAAGACAACAACAGTTAAACCTGAAGCTACTACAAAGAAGCACAGTGTTAGCGTTTTGCCAGAAGAGAATCCTGAAAAAACGAATGTACAAGTACAACCAAACTCAAATGCAGTTTCTTCAACTGAGAAGAATGAAGTAGAATTTGAAAAAATAAGTACCTTCATTCCAGTCTCAACTGTTAACTACATAACTGAACGAGCTACAAATAAACCAATAGTAACATCAAAGGCTCCAATCGCATACGCAAGTACAACTAAGAGGTCTGTCACGACTACGACCAGTGCACCATCTACCGAACCAACTAAAATACAAACGTTTGCAACCACGAGCAAACCTGTCATCAGTACAACGAATTATGTTCCAAGTACATTAAAAGATCAAAATACTGACAAGATCAATGTGACTACTATAACAACTCAATCGGTGTCTCCATCAACGACTGTGTCATCTACAGAAATTGCTTCTGCTGATAATCAAGAAACTGAGGAAAATCAACCAACCGGTAATGAAAACGAAGAAAATGAGAAAGACGGCGAACCATTAATTCCAATGTTTGATGTTGCTCAGAGCATCAGTCAGATTGCTTCCGATCTTGGTGGCAGTTTTCAGCCGATTCCAACAACAAGTGACCTGTTAGATTCAACCAAAGTGAATGCAGTAGATTTAGAAAGTAAAGAAGTTTTAGATATGGACATACCAACCGGTGCTGGAAATGAAACTGATGACAAAATACCAGAATCACCCGAAAAGAGTAACGATAATTTTATTAAAATATCAACAATTGATCCCCATGGTGCCAACGAAAACAAAGAAAATCAACAAGAAAAGGATGTTGAGGTAAAAGACGAGGGATCCAATAAGACTGAAACAAAGGTAACTGAAGTACAAAAAACTGATACAAAAGATACTGAATCAACGCAAAATACAACCAATGAGAATGTGAAACAGCCTAATATTATTATCAATGATATCCAGAAAGTAGAATTATTCACAACAACTATTGCTGCTGCTACTGAAGCCACTACAATTGATCCAATTTTATCAGAGTCCATGGGTGATTTATTATCTCAGGTGGTAAATGAAGCACCACAGTCTATAGTTGAATCCGAAAAAACAACTGAAAAGGAGAACAAAGTCACTACTATCGCGATAAAGGAAGAGCTTACAACGGAAAGTGGTTTAAAACAATTGGATACAGAACTAGAAACGTCTAACAAAGTTAAAAAAGATACAAGTTCAACTACACAAGCTCCCGTAACTACAAGTTCAACTACCGAATCATTAGTAGAAAAAGTAACTATCAAAGAAAATGAAGTCGCCAAAAATACTGATTCACCTTTAAAAAATAACGAAAGTAAAAAAACTGAAAATGCAGACAAAAAACCAGTCCAAAGTATTCCTGAACCAATCGACGTTAAGAAAGAAGATAGCAAAAAAGAAGAACATCCGGAAGATAATGCTCAAAACTTTGTGCAAATCTCGATTTCGTCAAGTAACAAAAATAAAGTAGAAAACAGTGCTTCGGAAAAAAACAAAACTTTAGACTCAACAGATGTCAACAAACCTCATGTTGAAAATTCTAATGAAAAAACTACAGATGTCAAAGAAATGGATGTTCAAAACCAACCAGAAAAAGAGACAAAGAATGGAAATAAGACCATCGAAACCAAGAACGAAAACGAAAATGTAAAAATTACAACATCTTTGCCAGAAGTGAAAAATATAACAACCACTATTGCTCCACCACATAAAATCAGCCAGTCCAAATTCAATAAAATCAACTCCGTTGATAAGAATAACATCAGTAACAAAAAAGATAAGCTCCCAGAGCCGTTGCCTAAAGTAGACGATTTCAAGAAAAAGATTCAGAAAGTAAACATCGATGAAGAGGAACTAATAAGCGAAAGGAATAATTCATGGAAGCTTGTACCGACTCTTTCTCCACCAAAAGCAAATGAAATCCCAAAAGACAAAGTTAAGGCTGAAAACCATTACATTCCAGATAATGAGAACAAAGATATTGTTTTAGAATTCTCGAAAGAAAACCAGGGGTTAGAAGTGACTACAAAGGACTTAGGTGAAGATATAGCGCGTTTCTCAGAATTATCTAATGAACTAGCTTTCAGGTTTTGGAACGTAATGATTGACGATATAGATAGCAAGAGGAGTTTTGTTTTGTCGCCTTATTCCATCTTTTCCATGCTCGCCATGATTTTTATGGGAGCTAGAGGAGCTACCTCGGGAGAAATGAATGAGATTCTGAAATTAGATGACATGGTGACATTCAATCCTCATTTCACATTGAAAAATATTTCTGATTCGATTGAGACTACACCAGAGTCAGGGGTTGCAGTTTCTGCATTTATCAGAGAACTTTACAGTGACAGAAATAAGGGTAAAATACTAACATTCTACAAAGAAAGGGCTCAACACTTCTATAACGGCCATGTTGAGGAGATCAACTTTAAATTGATAAGTGACATTATTAGGCGAAGAACTAATTTGCTTGTCAAGAGGTACACATGGGGCAAGATTCCAGAGTACATGAAAACAAACAACATTGTCATGCAGCCGCCTTTAGCTGCGTTTACTGCGAACGTTTTCGAGGTAAATATGATGGTTTTCCTAGCATTAGTTGTTAAAGTTCCAACTACCTAGAAGTTATTCTTCTGATATCTTTGAGATTTGACGTATTAAGTGCCAAACCAACACTGCATTCTTTTTTTTAGGGATGTACCTACTACAAAGTTTCATTGACACAATTCTTATATTTATTTTATCTATGTTTCAGACTGACTGCACGGGCACTTCTGTGGAAGGCAGAGATGGTGAAATGTACTTCGTAGTATCACCAAACGTTCGTCAGCGTCGACTTGTGCCTGTACCAGCTGTAGTTTACAAGAGCGGGTTCCTGGCTGGTTACGATCCAGTACTTGATGCAACAGCAGCAGCATTAGGAAATACCAACTCTATCATAAGTACACTGTTCTTAATGCCTGGTCAACAAGGAAACGTAGTACATGCCGAGGATCTAGAGAAACTAGAACAAAGACTGCTTGATGCGTTGCCAACTACACCTACATGGAATAGAGTTTTACGCACACTACTCCCTCGGACTGGCTTAGAACTTCAAATTCCAAGATTCTCTCATAAGTCAACGTTTAATGTTTCAATGAGCTTGAGGAAAATGGGACTAAAGGACTTGTTTGATGGCGATCATGCTGATTTGGGTGGATTGAATGGACCTTCAAAGGATCTTTACTTATCAGACATGGTACAACTAAACACGTTCGTCACCTGCGGAGAAGATGGTGTCGGAGAGCAGCATCATGTTGAGGAATATCCTGAAACCTTGAGCGTTTCACAAAGACGTCGTGCTAGGTGGTTAAACGATTGGGATGAACCAAGGGACTACCAGAGGGCATTCCACGATCCTCATGACGTCGGTGATGCTATGCATTTGCCTCTGCACCTCAGGCCAAGGCAGGCACGTCTGCCAGCCAGGAGTGCCCTGCCAGCACGACTGAAGTTCGACCGACCATTCCTGTACTTCGTGAGGCATAACCCATCTGGTATGATACTATACTTCGGTCGGTACAACCCTCGGCTTCTCCCTTGAAGGCGTTACAAAGACTGTTAGCTTAGTTTAAATAACATTCCTAAAAGGAAAGTGATAAGGGAATACTGGTGCGTGTGATAATGAAAGTTGTTCTATGAGCATTTACGTGACAGTATTAATAAGTGTATCAGTACGGAGTAGGCTCGTTGACCGGTACAATACGCATTGTACGGCTGGACGTACTATACTCTGTTTCATATCATGTGTGTATAAAGAATGCTAATGATGAATTATGTTGAATGTATGCATAAACTGTACTGTAATAGCTAATAATTAAGTAGTGTAATTAAGTAAGTTTGACGTGGAATATTGTCATTTCATTGTCTTATTAGTTTCAATATTAGAATAAATGCGATGTTTTGAGTAAGTTTTTGTTTTTTATTTTATTTTAATTCTTGATTATCTTTTCAACTATCAAAAGTACATTGGCGCTTAATCAATAAAACAAACATGAGTAATTTTTTTCAGTGATCCTATTATTTTCTATGGTAATACTCTCGACACTCTCTGTAGAACTCTTTCTTTTCGTTACAGTCCTTAGTTGGTATGACTACTGGGCATTCCTGAAAACAGAAATAGTTATAAATCAGCCAATGAACGTAAGTTTTACGGTGGGATATAACTAAAAGATATATCACAATCTGTAACAGATTCATACTATACAAATTATAAAACTGACTCGACATTTAAGATTTTTCCTATGAAGCTCGAGTCTGAATTTGCCAAAAACCAAAAGTCAAGTCACAAAAACCGCTATAAATAAAAAGAATCTTACTAGGAACAGCAACAAATGAAACTCAAAACTTACCACATTCAAATAATTCCTCACGCAGCCTTGTAGATGGAAGAACTCGCAAGGATCAAGAGGTAGGTAGGCCCTAACTGTCTCTTTGCAGAAGGCTTTAGCATCTGCCATTGCATCAGAAAACACAGGGTTTAGAGATACCCACAAATCCAGATGTTCGTAAAATTTGGCGTCATCTACAGCGCCGTAACTATCTAATAGACTGTATCTGTCTAGGACACACCTCCAGTAGTCACACTGAAAAATAGAATTGTATCATCTTAATGAATAATCGTAGAAAGTCAAATCAGGGGTCCAAACATCTCACTATATCTAATCATTGCTACATTTTTGAAAACACTTGAATCTTCTTAAAATTGTTCAAGCCCTAACCTATTTATTTAGTACTTTGATTTGTATCAACAGAAGCATTGCCTATCTGTATTTTACAAGTAGTTTTAAAGATTGAGTTATAGGTTCTAGACTAGAAATGTGTTATTATTATGCGGCATGTAAAGTGGAAAAATTTTGAAATGGAAAAGAATACTTACATCATAAGCCCGTCTCCTGTATCCAGTAACATTATGCTTTGTGTCCATAAAAAGCACTTCCATGACTCCTCCACAGTCCTTGGCGACTTCCCGTGTGAAGAAAGGTGGAAATACACAACAATTTTTGTACTGAAAATAAACGTATGATTTTTTATTAATGTAGAATCTACACAACTATTTACTAAAATCTAACTATTTATGAAAAATATGTCTTACTAACACTAGCGCCTTGGCGAAAATACTGAGCACTCATTCGCTAATCGTCGCGTAATAAGTTCTACAAGTTGCCGCTAGATGGCAGTTTACTAAATACCTTATTGCGGGTGCATTCGTTTTATAAATTGCGGTAATATCAACATTCACAATTTGAAATTCTCTATCATAACATTTTGGCTTTTTTAATTACCAGCATTTCTGTTGTTCCTAAGCATTTATCAGGTACGGGAGATAGATATCCTTCCTCTAATTGACACAACACCTGTAATCAGAATTGAACGATTAGTCATATTTACCATATTATCAAACAGTCTTCAGATTTTAATTTCGTACTGCCATTACAATTAAACATTATAATAAAACTATAAATTAACCATTACTTACACAATTGAAGATCGTAACTAAAATGAATGATTTCATTTGTTCTATCTGTGTACACGGTTTTGACAAAAGGAATAATTTTTCAAGGGTTTTTAAAGTGACCGCGAGAAATGTCAAAATGTTCACTAATTCACCAGTATTTCGTGGGAAAACGATTAAACGAATGCCCCATCCGTTGTTTAACAGCCACTTTTATAGTTTTTGAAATAGCAGAATGTTGATGAAATAACCGACTAGAAAGGTAAAGAGACTCAAATTACTGATGACAATATTTATGAACTATCTATGTTTGATATTATGTAGTGTGTGAAATGCTAGGCTTTGAGTTCACTGGTTAGAATCCAGAGATGTTGCTATTCAGTGCCTTATAAGGTACTTGTCTGCTTTATTATTTATAAATATTTTTTTTGTGTCTTGTTTTTGTTTTATTTTTATTTTTTTCTCATTGTGTGTTACGTGTGCGTCTGCGCAAGAATAAATGATTGTTCTTTCTTTCTTTCATCATAATTGAATAGCCTGACGGTTAGCCAAGTGTTTTGTGTTCTGTGGACAGATGTGCCTATATTAATCGTTTTCGCTCCAAGGAGATTAAGAGATGCAAGTCTAAATTTTTTATATGGATCGAGGGAGAGGAGATAGATAAATAAAAGTAAAACTAATTTAATTAAATACTCAATTACTGCATTTAGTGATTATGGTAACACAGTTATTGTTGAATAAAATTGCAGATTAAATGTTTTCTTAGACACTAATATCCCTATTTAGTAGATCCGGATTCCTAGGTTGAAGATAGTATGGCTTGCATTCATCGATATGATTTTTAAGAATTTCACAGCTTTCAAATTCTCTGAGGTTGCAATTCTGAAAAGCAATTTAATCATTTCAAATTCTCTGCATTTACTAAAGTCATTGTAAGAATTCACCAGACGAGCTGATCGAGCGAAATGTTAGAATGAAGATTAAATGAATGAGAAAGAAGGTTCCTATTTATTAGTCTCAGCTTATTTGTTCGGGGATTATAAATACAATCAGAAACTTGTTAAAATAAAAATAATCTTGAAAAATCTTACCCATAAAATATTTCCGGCTAAGCATAAGAAGATTCTGTCGGGGTCACATTGATTGAAACTCGTTCTTAAAGAAGGAGGCCTGGTACAAATAGGCTTTGCTGCCATGATAGCATCCGTGAAGTTGGGATTTGCTTGCGCCCACTGGTCTATGTAGACCTTCAACTTCTCATAGTCCACACTTTGGTTCTTAAAAAGCAAGTTGGCTTTCGTCATTAAGCATATTGATTCGTTGCAGTTCTGTGTATGGAAAATAGAGAAAAAGTGATTAGCGTTACAAGTTGATCTTGATCTAGTATCGTGGCTCTAAATGAAATCCCCAAAATTGGTTCCTGGTTATTCCAATTTCATTAATAAAACGGAAGAAGTCATAATGTCAACCACTATCAGGGATACCGTGAGTAATTTGTCTAAAACCTCATTTGATTGTACGATGTATGGAATAACGTCGTCTACTCACTCGTTGATTTCTCGGTTTGTAAGCGCCGGATTCTGCTGCTGGTTTTCTTTTTATGCCACAAGATATTATCATCTCCTCAGGATATAACAGAGGAATGGGGCAGCATTCGTAAACATTTATCTGTAATGAAAAAATAACAATACCTCTATAATTTATACCTAATGTAGCTTCAGCTTTTATTGGTCTTATTATTTCAGGGAAGGTGAGATTCGTCCCGGACTGAAGTCAGACTGACCTAAAATACGTTAGATTTCTTGCGAGGGTAATAGATATTCGAATACGATTATTACTACGAGCAAAGAGGTCAGTTCCAGCTTAACAAGTAACTATTTATTCTCAACTCTTCCAAAACAATACTGGGTGGAAATAGATAAACCATGACTGAAGAAGATTTACCTTTGGAGGAGGACTCCGGCATCGTACAGGTATACTGTCCTGATATGGATTAACCATATCCATGAGCTGCGTTTCTTGATCCCTGGGTATGTCAGATTCCAAACTATTGTCAAACGGATAAGCACGGCCACAATACATAACCTGGAAAGATTATTTCTGAGCATCAACAAAATGATCTTTCTTCAAGAAAAAATGTAACAGCTGCAGGTACAGTTCGAGATTCTTGTAAAGCACTAGTGATCAGCTAAACCTTGTCATCCTCAAAGCCGATCTCAACGAAGTTAAGAAAATGTTAAATGATGATTTTGATGATTTTAAAGAACTGAGTATTGAATTCGAGATTTTTGTCTTGCACGCAATACAAAACCTTTAGAAACTAAATGATACTTGTACATACCTGAAACACCGCAGCTAACACTACTACAAGCAGAGCTGCGCAGGATCTTATCATGACGATGAATTAGAACAAAGTGAAGTTAACACACTATAGTACTAAGTGGTCTCTGTGTTTTGTGTTGTCAACAACATTAACAACAACAAAATTCTTCGACACATTTTGTCAGTCAGTCAACAATCTTTGGCATATCCTTTTGAGAAAAGATTCAGCATTTGTTATTTCTCCATTTTGCTTCTTACGTTCTTTGTCTTCATCTGTATGGATATTTACCAACAGTATTTACCTAATTTGATCTTTTTATTTGAATACTTGTTTTTGTACTACCAGCGTGTAAACGCTGCTATATAATTTTTGCCATGTATCAATTCGATTAGGTATTTACCAAGTGGAGTGCACAGATTAATAAAAACAAAATGAAAATGGTTTCAGTTTTATTTTTTCAGTATGTCATGGGATGATTTGGTACAAATTAGTCTACATATATGCAGCAAAATAAAAAAAAATGCAATAGAAATTATTTATTAGCTGTTTTGTTCAGATTTTTCTTGTTGTTTCTCTTGTTGTAGGCGTTCTTCTTCTTCTTCTTGGTCTTTTGGTTTCATGTAGTGAGGCTTGCACTCATCCATGTGTTCTCTCAGGATCTGGCAACCTTCTTCATCTCGAAGTTTGCAGTTCTGTAGAATAAGATAGAAGAAATAAAGTAACCGATTCATTAAGGTAACTTGAAACAATCAAATCAATGAACTGATCAGTCATCCGTTGAAATCAACTGATGCTGCAGCATAGGGCTTATGTTTAATTGAAAAGGAATTCTGAATAACCTAAGTTTTAATGTATAGAACAAGAGCCCGATGTAAAGTAAAACATCCCTGTAGTCTTTTTTAATATCATCCGATGGGTATGTAAATTAAAAAGGACAGAATACACAAAAACAATTAGGGTACCGTATAATATTGGGATACCTTTTCACATACGGTCGATGACCCATGGTAAGTTATTAATTAACTTATTTATCTTACTTGATTAAAGATTTTAACTAATCCTGAAGTTACTGCCATGCCATCGGTTTCAAGATATAACTATTGTGACTTGAAAGTCTTACCCACAAAATATTTGCAATCATACAGAAAAACACTCTATCGTGTTCACAAATTGGTTCACTTGATCCTCCATCTTTGGCACATATTGGAATTGCTGCCAAAATAGCATCCGTGAATTCGGGATTATCAACTGCCCATTTATTTAAGTAGACCCTAAGCTTTGCGTAATCAACGCTTTTATTTGCAAGTAACAGGTCAGAGTTTTCCATCAGACATTTGCCGTCTTCACAGGGTTCCTGAAAAAAGTGTTTGAATTAAATATCTGTTTTAATAATTACAGCTATTCTGATAGTGTACGGGAACTAATTGTCTAAGACCAGTTGCAAAAATTAATTGTTGCATATTCTCTAAGAACAGGTTCTTCGCGAGCCTGTTCACAATTCCATATACAATTGGCAAGCCACAAAGATTAGACACTTCTGCAATTTGCGCCAAAACTGCTCCGCTCTGAATTGGAAATCAAAAATCATAGTTTGATGATTATGATGAAAATTATGAATCAAAAAACTTACTTTTCGACGTCGATTGTGACGATCTACAGCGCTAGTATCATTTTCTTCATTTTTTTCAACGCCACAACTTGACAACACCTCATCAGAATATAGTCTGGGTATTGGACAGCATTTATATGGGTCTATCTGTACACAAAGTAAAAATATTACATATATACTATCTTTACTAATATAATATAGAGGACACATCTTTGTACCCTTAAAGGCTCCGAAACTACTGGAAAGATTTGAAAAATTCTGTCGCTGTTGGGAAGCTAGACTATTTCGGAGTTACATAAGCTATATTTTAATCGAGTACGAGCACTAGGTACTAAGGGATACGGGTGAAACTGAGGGAAAACAGCTAGTAATCAATATGCATGTAGTAATTTTGCAACCTTTTTTTTTAAATTAGCTTACAGGTCAGCTCTCCTGTACACCTTTTTTTAATCGTATGCTCTTACTGACTAAAACCCATCATGTTCCTTCTTAGGCCTTTTATGTACCAGGGCCGCGGTAACTCTAGATGGAAATTGAAAATATGACGTCATAGAAGTAAAAATTCCTTACATCACGTGGTGGGGCCCAACAGTGTCTTGGAATTTTCTCCTGATAAGGATGAAATAGACCAAGGTGGTGAGCTTCCCGGGGTGTGAAGGGTTCTGAATCTGGTTCGCTGGCAGATTGGTCGGCCAGTAGTATTACCTGTAAATATTACAATTATGTTAGTAAACATTCAGCAAGATCCACTGATATAGACTACCTACTTAATGATCTTCTGGATTGAACGTTTTGTAAATAATAGGACGGAACCCGTCGTGCGCGAGTCCGACTCGCACTTGGCCGGTTTTTTTTTCTTACCAGAATAATAGTAGCCAAAACGAAACTGCTACAGGATCTTATCATGGTGAACCTTAGTCAACCAATGTCGATTTCACGTATACATCAGCATTTTAAAGCGAATCACAACCGGTCATGGCCATTGTGGGACAAACCGACGAGATGATTGTTTGAAAATTCTTCCGACTCATCTTACAGATAGGTCCGGTTGGGATATATCCGGAAAATTGTGTAAGGCATTTTTTTGCTTAAGGTATTTTGTTCTTTGAAATCAAAATTTGTAATGTGTTCTAGGAAGTTTGGCTAACTAATAAAAGTCACCATGTTTGAACTTTATGAACATGACTAACGCATAACTAATGAAATAAATAAATAACGATTCTAACTTTCAGTACTCAAAAATGTTCTTTATGATTTTTATTGTAAAGGAGATGGCCAAAAAACCACCTAGATTCGACAGAAACTTCGTATGTATGATTGGATTCAGTATAACGTGATAATGTCAGTATAACCTACTTATAACCAGCTTTTTTGGGAAGTCGGTTAAAAACAGAAGCCCATGGTTTTTCATGGGGTTCTCTTTTTAACCGACTTCCCAAAAAAGCGGAGGTTCTCAATTCGACCGTATTTTTTTGTATGTTTGTTACGCGATTACACCACTATTTTTATTAATCGATTTTGATGGTTCTTCTTTTGTTTGATAGGGTATACTTCCGAGGTGGTCCCATTGTCACCAGGTCAGAATCTGATGATGGGAACCTTGAGAAATCGAGGATCTAAGGATTACATAAGGGAGTTCATAACAGGAGTACATACGAGAGTACATAAGAGAGTTCATAAGAGGTGTACGAGGTGTACATAAGGGAGTTCATAACAGGAGTACTTAAGATAGTAGATAAGAGAGTACATAAGAGGTGTATATAAGAGAGTACATAAGAGGTGTACTTAAGAGAGTACATAAGAGAGTTCATAAGATAGTAGATAAGATAGTTCATAACAGGAGTACATAAGAGAGTATATAAGAGAGCACATAAGACAGTACATAAGAGAGCATAAGATGGCTTGTTTAATGTTAGTGTACAATGTTTTTATGTTCTTTGATGTAACAAATAATCTTTAAAATCAACATAAATTCAAAATATATTATTGATGTGATAATCTTATTAATTTGATAATATGAAATAGCTTCTATACCCCATGGATTTCAGGCCGGTCGTTTTAGACTAACAGAATATCACCATTTATCATATCCGCATATCGTGGAATTTCTCTCTGGTGTTTTATTTTAAAATTGAGAATATATAACCATTTTCTATTTTCTTACTGTTTTTACAATTTTCCATGTTATAATACTGTCTGGCATATTATACCAACCTAAAATAAAATTGGGAACAGGGCAGGAAGAAGTAGAAGAAGAACGAAGAATGCTATCATTTATTAAATAATCGACGATTTGAAGGGGGTGGTGGGCGGTGCATGGATGCAGGCTGTCCAAGACCGGGAGGGATGGCGTTCCTAGGGAGAGGCCTACGTTCAGCAGTGCATGACGACTGGCTGACTTGTTATTGCAATTACCTATATTATGATTGTACCCAGTTAGTATATATTCACTTTAAGATTGAAATATAGTGAAAGTTTATAAAATCAACATTTTATTCGATATAAAATCAAAATATTATTTCGACTTGCGCAAGACGGCTGGCAGGAGCTGGATGCGAGAAGCCGAATATCGATCTCAGTGGCGTGCACTTGGAGAGGCCTATGTCCAGCAGTGGACTGCGATGATGATTATTTCGAAATAATAAATGATTTTATAAGATTAACATTATGTGTTTTAATACTTATACATGGTGGTAAAATTGAAATAATGATAATTGCTGTGAGATTTTGTATATTTACATGATAAAAATAATTAAGTACAAAAAATAGTATAATAATTAATACGGTTAACTAAGGGTTTTTAGTTCTTTTATTCTTCTGGTTCATCTTGAACATAGTACTGTCTACACTCGTCCATATGCTCTTGCAGGATATCGCAACCATCTAATTTTCTAAGATTACAGTTCTGAAACAAAAGTTAAATAGTAAAAAGTCTAAAATTCTTTGAGTTGGTCAATACTCTGATATTCATAAAGAAGATTATCGGGAGTCCATTTACAAACATACATCATAATTTCACACAACACCCGTACTCGGAAAATCTTTAGTTGCTCTATACGGGAATCGAACCCGGAACACAGATTGCAGTAGCTGACAGCGGCCGACCATGTTCTCAGAAAAAACTTATTTTTGTCCGAAGTTTGTTAGTAAGAACTTCACGGCACCCACTCAAAATGCACAAGGTGTCAAATAGCGAGCGTCAGAAAATAAAAAAAATACTTGAAGGGAGCTATCAAACATCAAGTTTGAAAAATTCTTACCCATAATATATTAGACGTCAAACAAAAGAATATCCTGTCTTGTTCACAAACCGGTGGGCCCGCTGGTCCGCCATCTTGGGCACAAATCTTCTTCGCAGCCAATATGGCGTCGGTGAACTCAGCGTTGGTATCAGCCCACTGGTCTAAAAAGCTCCTTAGCTTGGTATAGTCTACGTTGTTGTTTTCTTGCAACAAGTTAGCTTTTTGCATTAAACAGATTCCTTCTTTGCAGGGGGCCTAAAATAGAAATATGTAGAAGAATAAAGATCTGTTTATTTATTCAGTGAAATATTGAACTTCTTCATACGGCATCGCTTTTGTTGTCAATGACCCTGAAAATTAGCTTATACGCAGAAGTCTGGCTCTCAGAGATTGGTGAAAATTCGAAAGACGTTTTCTATGCGCAGAGACATACAAACTATTTGTTTTTGCAATAATAAACGGTAGTAGCAGCCATGCAACTTAGAACTTAATGCTTCATACTAATAGAGTTCTTTTTACTATTTAAACATACTTTTGTACCAGGTTGAATTTTCTCTAGTTCCTCCGAGCCTTCACCTGATGCTCTCTTGATGCCACATTGCTCCATAATTTCATCGGGATACAGCTTCGGTATTGGACAACATCTATAAATGTCTATCTGTAAACAGAACAAAAAATATTATTTAAGTGTAAGGGGATGTTTTAAGGTCACTACTTAACATTTAATTCATTTGAATGCATGTTGGATAAAATATTTGCCTCTCAACTACAAGTATCAGACAACAGTATTGAATTTGTGTGAGCAGAGGATTTTTCTTAGAAGTGGGACAATAATGCCCGTTGATTTGATATCAATCTTAGCAGCGAATATTTTCACACAATTTTTTCACTTTCTTTTTAATAAAAAAATCATATTTACTCCAGGTGGTGGTGCCCAACACTTTCTAGGTATTTTGCTCAGGATTGGATGTTGCCTTGGATCTCCGGGAGGGCCTCCGGGACCTTCCTGTGCAGACACACCTAGCGCCTGTAAAAAAGTTAATTAAAACACTCTTGTTAAGTAAAATTAAGAAAACAAACTTCTCAGCTTCTATTCTCGTATTAAGAATTTAATCATTAGGTACTGAATAATTTGAATTAAGATCACTTTGGTATATCAAAATAGATTGTGATCGTTCTTTTATCTTACTACACTGTATTGCTTATGCACGGAATGTAATGCATGCAACATTTCATCACCCGCGAAAGCATTCCCAAGCAATCAAAACAACAGAATACAATGCAAACACTATCACATCGACTAAAGACAACATTTATGCCTAATTTCCCAAGTCTTACCTGAAGCACAGCAATGAAAACAAAACAGGATCTTATCATGATGCAGCTGTATGGTGAAGTGACGATATGACGTGGCCATCAGCAGTTATATACCGAGTCATTGCCGGCCGTGACCATTGTGAAGACGGGAAACAATCAAGGTGCTCATAGAGTATGTTTCAAATTCGAGACAAGACAATGAAGTTGGGAAGAGGAGTGATCGGGAGTAACTTGAAGAATTAGGGAAAGTTGGACTGTAGAGAAATGAAAATAGTTTTAATTGACCTATTAATGAAATTGAATTCCTATTCGAAATATAAATAACTTCCCTGTCCCATGAGTCATATGTGATACACACCGATTGGTTAACTATTGCGTCTACATCGTGGACGGCGAAGTGGTCAAAAGTACAGACGTTATTTAATTGAGTCACTATACTGTAAAAAAAGAAAAGAAAATCTAACAGTGTCTTGTATAGGAATAATTGTATTCAGAGGAGATAAAGGTACTTAAAAACATAAAAAAGTTATATTAAAAAAATAGCAGCGGGATCCCCCTTTGCATAATTACATAACGTAACTTGAAATTGAAACTGCAATTTGATCTTCAATAATAAATAATTTGTCTCGTGTCACACAAGCCTATGGGGAATATATTAATTGCATCGACAAGTATTAGCAGATCGCTGTTCTAATAATATGTCACGATGAAATATTATACCGTAGTATTATAAGCCATTCTTCTTTTATTAAATCCCTAAATAATACTTATTGTTTTTTCGACCAAAAATTTTTCAAATATGTAAATCACTGGGCTTTGTCTCAAAAAAATAATTAAAGATGTTTACCAATACAACATCTTAAGTTAGTTTTGATTCCTATAAAATATCGATGACACAAACTTTCGATAGACACTTAAAAAATGCATAATTCGCATTATCATTACTTTATCCAGCAATGAAATACAGAGTATAATAATTTAATACATTAGCAAACTAGACTGTTGACTCAATGTGCATACAAATTATTCCGTTTTCAGTACTCAAATATCAATTAACAATCCATTAACTGCACTTTATATTGCACTTCGAAATGTAATTCCTTAGTATTAACTCAACTTAGTTGTAGCAAATGGACCGTTAACACCCATAGCGTTCTCATTAGCTCAAATAATTACTTCTAACTGAACGTGATCCACATTTTCTAGGAGAAAATCAAGACCTAGCCTTACGTAAGTGTCTTCCCTAAGGGTTAAAGGTTCTTTACCAAGGTTTTAACATGACCTATGTTTTATTTGTGATTTATTCTGACGAGACAAAATAAGAGGATTGGTATGCTAAGATTTTCTCACAATTACGCAAAGATAGACAGACTAATGAAATTAAGCCTAATCATGAAATAGGGTCTCCAATTCATTCAAAATATGGAAGTTGAACATTACTGACAAAGTACTGAGGTATCTAGACTTCTGCCGAGGCCGTCAAAAAACACTGGGATGGTGATAAACTAGGTCTTGTTTTATCTGTGTAATGTTGGCAGACGCATTTAGCTGCAATCGTAGCATCTTTGAATTGTGCAAGCAGTAATTACTTTAGTAATTGCATGTATCTGTATAATTGCAAATTAGTTCATAATTTTCAGATAGAGTGATAATTTACAAGAGTATTTTTTTACAGCATTCTTCCACAAGGAGGTTAAAACATGGAATATAAGTGATGTTTCATTGAGTAAATAACTTTGCATCGTTAAGTCATTAGAATTGTCTTCAGTCTTGGTTTCAGGTATAATAAGATGTAAACAAAAACAAACCTATTTATAAGTTTCTAGACAATTATCATTAGTCATTAAGCAAAGAACAGTAAGGTGAACTCTCATTAGCCCCGGTTGGTTCGCAAAGGAGTGACCGTTTTTCCAATACAGCGTGACATAAGCCTAACCCCTCTTAGGTCATTATCACTATCCTAGCCAACATTAACTGCAAACTTTCTCAATTGTAGTCAACAGTCTACTTAATCACTATTCAAACAAACGAAAGCTAATTACACTACCAAAATCGCCAATTAATTACCATTAAATCGGACATAATAACAACAATGGCCGTGGAAGTGTGTCGGATGTCCTCAAGGAGGCCTATGATCAGGCTGACTGAATCAGTGTCAAGTGTTCTTAAGACCTTGGCGGCTGTTCGCGACGTATAATTACGTGCGGTACAATGAACCAACGGATAATGCTGTGTTATGCACCTTAATGTACTTGTTGTTGAAGCAATAAAGATAACGCAATCGGAGTGCCACAGGGAGCTGCTCTTGATCCCATGTTTATAGTATAAAACAGAGTCTCTTTCTCTGTCCCTATATTCCTATGTATGCTTAAATCTTTAAAACAATACAACGGATTTTGATGCAATATTTTTTAAATAAATGGATCATAATGGGTGCTCCGTTAAATAATGAAGAAATACTATTATAATATATTTAATTTTAGCATTGCACCCGTGCGAAGCCGGGACGGGTCCTTAGTTCATTTACATGATGATAACATGATAACTCTATAAACTCGATAAAAATACTAGTATAAACATTATATTGTTCTATGCGTTGCATTGTCCTCGTATGCATTAACAATTAGCTGTGTTAGTTACATCATACTTATGCGTTTCGCATAGATTTTCATAAGCAACCTATGTGATGCGAATTTAAAAAATTATGTTTATAATTAGTGTTAGAGACCGACAGAGAGGAATGGAAGAAAAAGACATGTTGCGCCGACCCCAAAATGACTTGGGAACAGGGCAGGAAGATGATGATGTTAATAATTATTATTAGGTGTTGAACTACATTATGGTGACTCATAAGGAAGTGTATCATAAAATCGTTAATCACCAATTGACACTGTGACTATAAATGCGTGCATAATATTGGATTTAATTGATGCATTGTTAGTTCGTGTGATACATTTATTCATTAATGTTGTATTGTTATTTATTTATTAAAGTTGTTTTTTAACGCAGAGGAACATATTCTGTTACTATGTAAAACAATGTTGTAATGTAACCTATATGCCAATAAAAAACAGTCTAAAGCTTGTGGCACATTATAGCAGCACCGCAACAGCACGGCTGCAGCACGGCGTCGCCTCGAATTAAGACTACGGCTAGCTGCCAGCGCGCCAACCACGCGCTGTCCGCTCGCCGTCCGCTCGCCGTTTAAGCTTGCTGTCACCGCAAACTCAATATTATTTTAAGACGATTATGATTGATGTTATGATTGAACACGACGTAATGACGTTGTTTCGCTGCCGGCTCGGAGTCGGCGCGCAATAAGCACGCCGTCGGCGCGCTGTACGCATGAGGACCGCTCGCTTGCAGCACGCGGGCGGCGAGTCGAGTTGTGCGGAAGCGGCAAGCACGCTGACTGCTCGCCGTTGGCTTTTTCATATTGACATTACGAAATATATTATAATATACACGATTTAATGCTCTAAATTGAATGACAACTTAAATGCTGGTGTGGAGCCGTGCTGTTGCGGTGCTGCTATAATGTGCCACAAGCTTTAAATAGTCGCTAAAGAATTATTTTAAAGCCAAGTTTTATTCAATTTGGTACGAACACGAATATAAAGTAGGTATGCAGTAACATTTCGTACTACTGCAGGACATCTCTGAAACTATAAATAATTCCATACATTTACGTCATAATCGCAATTTTGTTTCCAATAGCGTAAACCCTCAATCTTTGAAAATCAATTGCGTATCAGCATTTCTTACATCTGTTTACAAATCATTGAATCTCTTTCGTGGAAGGCTGATCACGATACAGATTCTATTACAGGAAATTTACGATAAGAATCAAAATTAGGTATTCTTTCTTTTATCGCAAATGAGAGAAGGTATTTATAATGGGATTGACATTAATTTGTTTTTGTCCCAAGTGCGGCTTCTGTACACGAGGTCTCGGGTTCGATTTCCGGGTTGGGCCGAAATCGCTTAGTACATGTACACACATCATAAGCTTTGCATGGTTCATCTAGTTGTTGTTTCACTGGAAAATAAGAATAAGGGAAAACCAAGGATCAGGTGTTTACCCACTTCTTGTTATTTTTTATCAGTCATCCGGTCTAAAATTTTAGATGTTTCAGTTTCCTAAGTTCAAAATCCAAAATAGTCACAATAAATTCAATAGCCCGTGACAAGGTCAATCACGACAGCTGGTACTAAACAAACACTTGATCTTTTCACCCTCTTTGACCCACTTTTTCCTGAACATGGATAAGTAAATATGTAGGTACATTTGCACTGTCAAGTTGTACACAAATACTTACTGGACCCGGTAAATGGGGATAGTAACACGTGTCTAAATCTGGATTATCACCCAAATCGACGGTTCGATTTTTTTTATAACTTCTTAATATTATTAAGTGGGAAATGTGTTAAAGCAATAAAGGTAGAAGAATCATCTTGGAGGAAAAGATTATATGCTCAAGTAAATAGCGTTCTTATGACTGATTTATTACATTCAGCCGTCTACATATAAAAGTTACTATCAAAACAATAAATGTAATTATGTTTATCAAAATGTCAAAGTACTAATGAATCTTTTAACTTGACGCACACGACATATTGAATTATTAATATTTATTACAGTTCAAATTAAAGTAATGGATACTCCAATTACTTTGGGAAATCTAACATGTTCACAGAATCATTCTTTATTTAAACAATCATTTTTAATGACGACCTCGATGGCGCAATGGTCACCATGACGGACAGCCGAACCTGAGGTCCCGGGATGAGCATGCTTGTTGGCCGTGGTCTGGGTGTAACAATATGTAGTTATTTGTAGTTTATCAGTTGTGTTAGCACACATAACACAATCAATAACTTAGCATGGGGCTAACCGACCATGTGTGAAAAAGGTGTCCCGACATTATTATATTATTATTAATGACAGTCATCATCATAATAAAAGAAACGTTCAAAAGCTCAAAAAAAATGTAATCAATTTAAAATGAATACCTTATACGTACATTGTACAAACAATGCCGGTGAAAAAACACACAGAGAAAATTAAAAGTACTTATTTACATTATAATATACATATTTACAGCACTGTTAACATTTCCAAGCTGCTTCAGGACATTTCTGAAACAAAAAAAATATAAATTGAAATTCTTATACTTAACTGGTTGTTTTTGTTTTCATATTTACTGTTTAAATTAGGTCAACAATGAGTCAATTCGGAGGAAAAAAATAGTCAGGCATATAACTTATACCCCTTTAACAACAGAGTAGCAATGCTACTTATTTGCAACTTGCTGCTAAACTTATGTTAAACTGAAATGAACAAAGAATTCTTATTTCAGTCGTTTTTTTTCTGGTAATTCAGCAACAGCTGAAGAACAATGCTCATTTAATTTGTCCACTTTCAATACACAGTCTTGACGTCGATTAACTTATTTTTAAGCGACTGCGCCAAAAAATCTTTAATATGACTTCAAAATTACGCTGACAATTTGTATATTAGTCTTCTTGTTTATTTATTTTTACACATATACATGCTTGCTTACAAAGAAATGAATTAAAAAACATTTTAAGAAGTCCTTTTATTAATGTTATTTTCTTGTGCTATTATAAAAAACTTACCTTCAGCATAGCGATGCCGGTACAAGTGAAGACATCATAGGCCTTGCAAGGAAAGTCCAGGTACTGCCTCGTCTGGTTGTTAGCGCACTCCTCGATAGCTCTGTCTACAGCCACCTTCCAAGGTTTATGCTCCTCTTGCCATTTCATCAAGTGGTTCTTGTAGGCATCCGCGTTCAATGTGTTTCTGTCGATTAGGAAACCTGATGCTTCGAAGATGCATTGGATGTCATCACACTGGAAAATAAGGTGTATTCAGTTCTGATTGATAAAATAAGCAGCTATGATGGTCTAATGTACGTACATAATTCAAAGGTGGGTCAGATTTATTTGAGACAGGATAACTAGTAATTGTAATTAGCAATGAAAGTGATTAGCACTGTTAGTTTCTAGCCTCTCATGGTTAGTAACATGACCCGGCAGATTTTGAGGAGAATATAACTCATAGTTATTTTGTTTATGCAATTTTGTAGGTATAGTATGTTGCTAGAGAAAAAGGAATAGCACATTCCATTGAGAAGTCTTAGTAAAATAAGAATAATTTTTAAAATATTATTAAAATATACATTCTACTCACCGGACCAGGCATCTTAGGGTTGGAACATTTCTCCAAATTTTTCGGATCTCCCAACTCTGGTATATCACAGCACACTGATAAAGGTTTCTAAAAATAATAAGCAATTATTATTTTAAATTCTAATGCAATTGTTATTGTAGTACAATAATAATATTATGTGAACTTTATTAGTTACATATCTATTTTGAATTATTCATTACCAGACTAGCTCCTTTGCTGTCTCTCTTCTTTAGAACATCGGCGTGGGATGCCTGAAATAATCAAATAATATTTATTTTACAATTCAACATGTAAGATATGTAGGTACTTCTGTAAATCGCAGTATTCTATTTATGAATATATTTCGGGGTAGATAAAAATTGAAAAGGGCGACACGTTACATTGATTTCAAAAAAAGATAAAAATGTGAAGAAATTTTAGGATAAGTACCACGAATTATCACTTTATCATAAGAGTTATACAAACAAGAACTTTGTTGCCGTTCTTAATAAATAACAATATTACAATGAAATCATATTATGAACTGTCACTTACAACAATAATTAAAGCACAGACAACAATTGATTTAAACATCTTGGCACCACGTATGTTCAAGACCACAGTGAAACTGTAACTGATTTACCTATTGCAAAAAACGGCAATAAGTAAGTACTTTATTCAGAAAAAATTGTATCAGTATTTATAAATACCATTGTTATCTTTGTGTCAAAGAGCATAATTATTACTCATACGGTTTACATTCTAAGAACACTGTTTTGTTTTTAATATACACTGGATATGGGAATGTCGGAATAAGTAGTTCTTATAAGTATAGTTGGTAAGGGCGCGTGCAAATTGTGAAGAATTGTTGACAAGCGTAAGTTGATGCATGGGCGTTTCACCCCAATGTCGCTTATACCATTTTTTTATAATATGCACTTGGCGACTTTTCTACGGAAATTAGTGCTTTTTGAAAACAACTAAAAATTATATTTATTTTAATGGTGATTTAGGAAAGAACATGGTTGATAATTGTAATTTTCATTATAAACTTAAACTTTATTATTTAATGCCAGTCTTACTGGCATGGTTGGTTTTATATAGCGCAGGTTTTTATATGTTTACTTATATTTATCAAGTGTATGTAAGCGTACCTTTATTTTTAAATAAATTGGGATTTCTTGAAAACAATTTTAAAATTGACTTTTTCCTGTAACTAAATCAGAAAGAAATATAAATGTTTATTGTTTGTTACATAGTTCAAGTAATTTTTGTACTCGCTTATCGACAGTATGTAAAGTGTGCCAAAATATCAGTAGTACCTATTTAGCTTGATAAACAGTGAATGAAAACGTATTTTTATTGCCGTGATCGTCGTCATACCAAAACAAACAGACAACGTGCAAGTGAGTCCAAACGTTTCTCGTTTTCCCTAAAAAAGGCCTGGAAGTATAAAATATCATCTTTCATGTAAACGCTACTTTTGGAATTTTCTCTGTCCAGTTTCACGGCCAATCGTTGCAACTTTGAGTAAGTTGCAAAACCACAACCGCAAAATGATAAAGCTAAATATGATTCAGTTTTAACAAAACAGCTGTCACTAGTTTACTCATATAATATTTGCTATAGTTTTTTCCGGGTCCTGAAGAACACTACCCATAACTCATAAATTTGATCCATATTAATAACTGGGATGTACTCATTTGGGAAAGTCTAGGCTGAACATATATGTATATAGAAAAAAATCCTTGAATCCTGTTTCTTGAAGTATATCTTGGACACCAATGTCTGATAAAAAGGTGAAGTAAAACATCTTGAGGAAACCTGGACTATATAGTCTGAAATCATCAACCCGCATTGAGTAAGCGTGGTGTTTTATGCTTAATCCTTCTCCGTGTGACAGGAGGCCTGTGCCCAGCAGTGGAACGATAAAAAGGCTGTAACAGTAACAGTGTTTCTAGGGAAGTTAGTAACTGAACAAATTCTATTTGCGTTACAGACCCAACAGCCAAGTTTAAAATTTGTGCATTTAAATGCAAGGGACATGTGTTTTTCTTAAGTGTTCAGACAGTTGTAGTATTTTCAATTTTCACTTACAATAACTGAAGTATATTTTGCTGAACTTTCTTCTACAGTAGAATACGATTTTATGAAACAGATATTTATATCGAGAAGATTACTTGTATTATGAACGAATTAGTTCAAAAATTTTAGCAAAATCCGCTTGGTTATTTATTTATAAAACCAAAGTATAGATACTCAAAGTTTAGCTTCTAGCTAGTTACGCTTTTTTGATTCAATATATGAAGCAAGTGAGCATTTTCCATTATTGGGTGGAAATAAAAATAACCTATCTATATGTTATTGAGAACTGACCTAGATATCATACCCACAACACCATAGCCGTCAAAAATTACCTACATCCCTTTACAAAATGTGCTTTACAAAAAAGGCAATTTGTATTAAACTTTAATCACCAATTTGAAAGATATTAATTTAATACAAGATATCAATTCATAGACAAGTTCTATTTCAGAAATTATTATTGCTTTTGACAAATTAGAAAATTGAAAGGTCGCTTTAAACATATTAATAGTGACAGGTTGTCTCTGTGAACGGAAACAGAATTGAATTTAATTAAGCTTAGCACTTAAAGGGTACTAAAATGAATTTCATATTTTCTTGAACAAGTGGATGGAGACAGCTGTTAGTTCGGAGATTATTTGGATAGTAAAATAGTAGGTACCGTTTACCGTGATCTATGAAAACTAACTCACACCTGGATAATTTCATTGCCTATAGTCTCCCATCGAAACAGAGACTTTCGAACACTGAAAGAATTTTTCAAAGATCTGTAGTTCCTGGAGTAAGCGTGTTCAAAGCAAACAATGAAATCGTTGAATTTTATAATAAGTGGAATGTACTGAGTATTTTTTTACAAAATTATACAAAAGTATGACATATGAACCAACAGCACATAAGATTTTACATACATAGGTACCTATATCAACTGTCACTATGCATATGATTTAACAGAGTAACGAGGGTCGTGGCAGAACCTTTGCATTTAGAAAACTGATCACAAATCAATTGCAAATCACTCTGGCTTGCGGAATTTGGAAAGAGAATATTTTCTTAAAGTCATGTAATTCTAGGCTAGTATTTTATGGTATAGAACCAAAACTGCTGCCATTTGAACATCTTTGGTAGTCGTGACGGGTAGTCAGAAGTCAGGAAGACTGACAATCTGTCTATCTGGGTATCCTAATGGGTATCAGGTTGCCCGGATAACAGGATTGAGGTGAGGAGGTCAGATAGACAGTCGCTCCTTGTAAAACATTGATACTCGGCTGCATCCAATTAGACTAGAAGATGACCCCAACGTAGTTTGGAAAAGGCTACGCAGATGATGGTATAGAACAAAAAGACCTATTTTGGAACTTGTCGCTGAGATTGATTAAGATTCATAAGCCTCTCGGGGCTCCTATAAATCGTAATGTTTCGCGATTCTAAATGATAGGGTTCATTAGTTGCCCATTCAACCCTCACTTTCAGCTGAAATATCACAGCAATTTGTAATGATTACGGGAAAATAAAATTTTAAATACGTTTTGGTGTTGCATCACTTGAGACTTTAGATTGATGGAAGTAATTTGTTGAAGGGTTAATTTTTGGGGCAAAATTATGTTTCTTTTTAATAATTGCATTTATCATATTTAACCATTTATATTTTTATACAACCATTGGAGGAATCTAAATCTGACCTGTATTGTTGGTATAAAAAGTATGCACGATTTACAAACATTTTTGTTATGCTTCCTATAACATATAAATACTTACATGTCTTTGTAACGGGCATCGAGTTGCCAAATAATTGAATTGTTGCTGCATCCAGTTAGACTGGAAGCCGACCCTAACATGTTATATAGGTGGCAACGTAGTTTGGAAAAGACTAGGCAGAATTATGAACCTTGCCAATCAGTAGATATACATATACGGAACTTAGTAAGTCAGTCACTAAGTCTACACATAGGTGTTCCGTTTCGGCTTTGAACCCCCGTGACATTCGTAAGTCAGGATAGGTCCCGTCTCACAATGGTTTCACACCGAGATGCCATCTCCATTGTGTTTTGGAACCACAGGACAATATTGGACGAATATTTATTATTGATGCATATTGTAAGATCTTGAGAAAGGATCCTGCAAATGGTCGTCAATACAATCAAGACATGACACGTGTCCTATGAGCCTACATTCCTTGTAATGAAGTTTTGAATTTCGAAGAATAGGAGAATAATAAGATTTTAAAAAGACCGCTTGGCAGATCCATAGTGTAGGCAGACTTGAGGTATGCGTTTACAAAAAGCGAACCAGAGAAGCAATCCAGCTATGAAAATTGGCATATCATTATAAGGGTAGGTACATACAAATACAAATTAGTTGCCCACTGATTTGGCCAATTCCGTATATACCTATGTACTAAGTTAGAACCCTAATCACTATTTACAAAGTACGTAACGTTGTAAAGACGCAAGTGATCACTTATTGGCATGAGCTCACGCGTTTTATGCGTCGGCTCGTAAACTAGACCTTTGTCAATCCGAATGTAGACGCCGACAGTATTTATGTGATGACACATTTCCTCAACAAATTGGTCATGATGGATACGGATATTTTGGGAAATCTGTAATTTTGTTTATAATATGTAGTCACATAGTTATAGCTAAGTACATTGTTGTAGCTTATATCGTATTATTATTGTTCTCCAAAGCAATTTATACTAGGTATATAATTAAATCACTTGTAAGCCCTGTCCCGCATCCTAAATAGCCCTTACATAATTTGACGAAATCCTGAAAAGCTAATTAACGACCACTCCTAATCTTTTTCTAACCCTAAAAGGACAGTAAAAATACCTGATACATTTGTAAATTTTACAGGATATGAGTACCCAAACTTGCAAGAAAACAGCTATTTTACTGTAATTTTTGCATCTTAATTTAGTATCTTCTACAAAACTTATAAACATTCTCAATAAAAATCCATTCTTCCCTTCGAGGAAGCGTTAACTAAACTTACGTTACGTAGTTCATTAATACAATTTAAGCACACTTAGGGGTACAAATTACCGACACTGAGAGTTCCTCTCAATTAATTAACCCTTGGGATGGCATTAAGTGCAGTCCGATGCCGGTAATATGCCAATTGGTTCATGTCAGACCTTAGTGCTAATTGACCTGGATTTTTGCACCTGAAATTGTGGATGCACTGTCTGTTAATTACATTACGTGTTTAATAAAAGTTGATAATTCGAACGAAATAACTTTTTGTGAAATGAAGAAGTTAGGAGAAGAAAAATGTGTACAATTTTCTCTTCTTCTAACGCTGGGTGGGGGTGGGAATAAAATCGAGAAATAATTGAAGAAAAACTTAGAAAAACGTATCTTGCAAACAGTTACATGATACCTAAACATTTTTTTACATTTAGGTATTGTTTAGTTATATAGAGAGAGTTATCGTAGAGCGTGTTTAAAACACGTCAATATACTATTTTTGAGCAATTTGACATCACTTTTGCCAAAGTTTGTATGACCTACTTTCTTGCTTCTGTATGTAAGTTTACAAACATGCGCGAATCGCGTAAAAGCAAGTCTATTGTAAAAATGTACCGACAACCTTTGATATTTGGTAAGCCGAAGATTATTGAGGAGCAGAGAATTCTATACGAAAAAACTTACGTAGAGAGCCATCATACATTTTATATGAAGTTACACAATAGGATTTATGTGATACGCTACTTTTACATGACAAAATATAACGCATGTTTTCTCGAAATAGGTATATTCAAATGAAATCATGTGAAAGTAAGTCAACGACCCGGTCATCTGAAAAATGATGAATGAAACTGAATTGAAAATTATGTTCAGAGCGAAAGAACACTATGTAAAAGTAGGTACTGCGAGGGATTTAAGCTGCATAAAAAAACACTCCCTATTCCTAACTTACTCTTTCGATTTTCCTATTTTCAATGCTGGCACGAATGTTCAAACATTGAAGCTACGATCCTGAAATGGCATAGCAACCGTTTACCTACCTAGATACCAACTTATGTTTATGCAATTTACAAAATGTGCCTAACAATTTCCACTCGAGATGTAAGGGCCTTTGTATTGCATGTTTTCAATCGCTCGACTCATTGGCGTGTGATTCCTGAATTCGTCCCCTTTATACTGACGACGGCGAAGCGTTAACGTAGTGTTTATATAGAAGACGTGTGACTTTTATGTATGTGTGTGTGTGTGTGTGTGTTGGAAATGTCTCGTACCGACCTATTATTCTTTTAGTGTTGTTGGTTATGCGATAGTGTTAAAACTTGATAAATAAGCAGGTAGGTATATTTTGTTAATCGTGCTTTGTTTAGTAAGGAACGGACTTTGAACTCATTAATTTAGAACTTCCGTGCTTCTTTGCACGAGAGCAATTTACGTGTTAATAGTTTCAGTGCAGCTTTTCAGGTAAAAGTTGTTAAGTTGTTAAGTATACAAAAAGCACTTGTTAATGTGCTGACTGAAAGAATTACTTATGTACTATTTTTTATATCTACACAATTTGCCTAGGAATGTTAAGAAATATTTTACATAAACAAGTTGTTTAGGTATTCTTACAAACCCCAAAGAGGATTGTTAACCCTATTCCTTAGAGACTTGCATGAGATTGCCTGTGAATTCAGAAATATCTGTTATTTTTTGTTAGCATACCTAATACGTAACATGAAAATTATTTTCTAACTTTTGATGTATTTTTGCCAAGTAAAAATGTCTTTTAATTCGTATTGTTTTTTTTTTTAAATGAAAAATGCGTTTTCCTACGCTTAAACTATTTTAAGAACCAGATGAATAATACGTTAAATTACATATAGTCGATACTTTGATCGAATAACAATAAAATATCCCGTTGCAAACGATGACATTTACTTTGTACAATATTTGTACAATTTTACGATCACGAGAAGCTTTGAAATATGAGTGGACTTTAAGCATTGAAAAGATAAAAATGGTTGTGCTATATTTTATTTTTGAAGCATGAGTGTGGCGTGAAACTCAAAAGTTGTGAGGATACCGTTTTAAGAAAATGTTTCATGTGGGTTCCGTCAAAATGTCACATGCAAATATTTCTTTTTTTATTTAACTTTCACTGTGGACGGTATTATTAGATATCATTACAGGTTAGGGGAAAAAGAAAGCCATCATTTACTTAAAATAAATGGTAATCCCTTCTAATATTATAAATGCGAAAGTAAGTCTGTCTGTCTGTCTGTCTAAACCACTGAACTGATTTTAATAAAATTTGGTACAGAGATAGAGTTGACTATGAAAAAAAACATAAGATAGTTGTTATCCCGGACTTTTGAAGAATTCTCTTGGAAACGCGATATAACCGAACTCTACGCGGGCGATGCCGCGGGCGGAAGCTAGTACCGTCATAAAGTAGTACGTTAGCGGAGAAAAACCAAGATTCATCCTCCGAGCCTTTTTCCCAAACTATGTTGGGGTCGGCTTCCAGTCTAACCGGATTCAGCTGAGTACCAGTGCTTTACAAGAAGCGACTGCCTATCTGACCTCCTCAACCCAGTTACCCGGGCAACCCGATACCCCTTGGTTAGACTGGTGTTAGACTTACTGGCTTCTGACTACCCGTAACGACTGCCAAGGATGTTCAATGAAAGCCGGGACCTACTGTTTAACGTGCCATCCGAAACACAGTCATTGGTGTCTAAGATATACTTAGAAAGTTGCATTGGTACTTGCCTGACCTGGGATCGAACCCGCGCCCTTATACTCGAGAGGTTGGTTCTTTGCCCACTAGGCCACCACGACTTCTTATTTACAACAACTTCTTATTGACAAGATTATGAAATAAAATCTAAAATTCTAAATTAAGAACAAACTCAAGATGTGTCACTACCCACAGATTAACAAATAATTTAAACACTTTAGTCCATAGGCTCAGTATTACAGGCCATAAAGGGTTTATAGGCACTAAACGTATCTAAAGTACCGCACGCATATTGTCGCCGAGACAGCCCTCAAGCCCATCAAGAGATTTTATTACAATTTATCACGACCATTCTGTTTACGACACGTAACTTATCTGCATTTTCGATTGCATTGCTTGGTTTAGAATGTAATTGTTTTGCTGTTTGTTTTATTGTGGTATTTTTTTAAATTTATTTATGTACACTGTAAACATATGACGGAAAAAGTAATAACATGAAATAGTACAAAGGAACTGTTTTAACTGCTTATTTTTAGTGAAGACTCTTACAGAAAATTTTATTTTTGTACCTTTTGCGTAACGCATCGAGATGTCAGAAATTGAATAAAAGTGTTATAAAATAATCTTTTTTTTAACATTAAGTCAAAGCCATTATGTCAATAAGTAACCCCTTTGCAAAGGTTTTTAAATTTTTATTTCCACTTTACGTTGTAACGAACAGATTATTACAAAAAAAAAACGAATTTCATCAATGATATTATATATATATTTCTTAGCAATTTTGGGAAATTAGGTACTTCTGAAATTTGAAAATGACTATCAATCTACATAACAAAAAAGTGACTCTAATATGACATTTAGTTGAAGAGGATTACCAAATAAACAACGTGATTGGCCGAACTAATTAGAAATCAGTGCTTCCAAGTACTATGTCAAAACTGGGCTAGATAATCGATATAGATAACGGTTATTAAATGCTAATTTCTGATTACATGCGTCATAATTTGTCTGTGATTTTTTTGCAAAAACTATTGATGTTATCTGCCTGTCAAAATTCCGATGATCGACGAATACTTCTAATAGACCGCTGTTGATTAATGCGTGGGGAGGTTCGTCATTTATGTAACACTGATTGGTCAGTGGTGATAGCAGATAAGGGAGACCTTTTGGTACGGGAAGTACTTGTTTGAAGTGGACACTTCCTAGGTTGAGTTGCTATGGCAACTGCCTGGAATTTCTGAAAGCATAAGTCAAACGTGACAATCTATTCAGGTTTTATGGAAAGGCAGACACAATTTGTTTATTTTTTGAGTTCTTTGCTTATTTAAAAGCTAAAGATTACATTAATGGAAACAGAAAATTATTTGACATTCTTATAAATAACATTTACTTTCCCAGATCTCATCTGCCTAGCCTTTTCCCAACTATGTTGGGGTCGGCTTTCAATCTAACCGGTTGCAGCTGAGAACCAGTGTTCCCAGATCTGCTAGATATTACTCTTTGCAGAAACTAGTCCTGAAATTATTTCTGTACCAAGAGTACCTACTTGCACCATGACGAAATACTCTATTCAGGAAAAAATCGCGTGAGCGTATATTACAGTCTAGGATCGTTAAACGTTTTGCGATCCACTCTGAGGCTTATTGACCTATCTCATTTGATAGCTTAGCGAATTACCAGTCGGCGTCGGTATTACATCGGGTATTACTTAAAAAACTCACCCCTATTACTTAAGTATGAATCTTTATGAATGGTTTCATATTTAATTTTGTTGGCTTTTATTCTGACCTGAAAAAAAAAACCTAAAACCTGAATAAAATAATGATATGTGACACTTCCAAAGTTAAAAGGATATGTCTAAAATGTTCTTTGTCTTTGATGTTTAAAGTATGCAATTAAAAAAATATATTTTCAGTGTCTGATAGTCTATTCATTGCAGAAGGCTACAGGCTATAGGCTACTTTTCATCCGAGTGCACGGAATGGTTTCCACGAGGCAAGAACATAAATAAATGACGACGGATCTTTTTAACCCTTACGCCATCTTGTCTATGTTCCTTCAAAATTGGAATGCAACAGTGTGGTTTTCCGTCTAGATTAGAATAAACTTTCATGGACTCACTTTGAAGGTCTTGTCGGTACTTAAACGTTATTAAGCAGTAAACTTTCTGCCAAATAGAAATTATGGAATGTTTAAAAACTTAGTAGCACAGTAGTGTTTAGAAATTGTATATTTCATGAACATGTATTTTCAGTACCTACTGATATATAGAGCTTAAGTTTTTTTATGATATACAGAGTTATCTTTTTGCCACTGTATCTAAACCTACTTAAACATAGTTTCAAGATTGCTCAAGTCAAGTATGTATAAATCAAGTTTGTACGACATGTAAATCAGAAACAATACTCATTAGGCCTCCGCAGTCGTTCACGAAAGGTCAGACACTAGTTGCACGAATCTAACAAGACAACACAGCGCCAAGAAAACGATACCTTTGAACCTTACGCCCAAACATGTTTTCATAATAACCCTATACAATTAATTCACCTATAAACTAGTATAATGCTCCATTTTCCCACCTTTGATATTGTGGTAGGAAGTCGGTCGTGTCGGAACTTGGTTATCCGATACCTTAGCGGCGGGTTGGTACGTGGGCGCCTATCGTCATCTCGCACCAATCATATTTTCTTTTGTTTGCTCTTAGTCTCCTCATAGTCGGCCGCCGCTATTGTCAGGTTAGAAAAAATAGATGGCCCTTACTATCTGTGGCTGTTGTGAGTTTTGGAGTAGAAATTGGTAAAAGTGAGATACGTTTAGTGGTGAATAGGAGGCGATTAATAATAATAATAATAACCCCCCCGTGGGGCCACCTTGACGTGGTGGGGGGGCTTAGAGGAGGCATGAGCATTTAATATAGAGGTCGTAACACCTAGACCCAACCCTGGAATAAGGCCAGGAGGTACAAACTTAAAAGTCGCTAACACCTTGACTAACCCTTCCAACAAACGGTCCCAAACCAACCCCTCCAATATGGAAACCAGATCTAAAAAGAAACGTATAGGGCCGCTGCCCGGGGGCGATCGCCGGGGCACACCTGGAGCTGACGCTGGGTGTCTCAGCATGCGATCCGTCAGTGGTGAGGAGTTGAGCAGGCGGACTCCCACCATTCAATATGCTACAGCCGATGAAGAAGTAGATAGGATAAATAGCCCAATAGAACCATTCAGTCCAAGCACCGCTTCTTATGTCCCTTCACTATCGTCTTCCCCTTCCACAATTAGTTTAAACGAAAATGCAGTCTTTCAACAACAGGTATCATCTGATACGCCTACGCCTGAGGATGTTGTGCAGGAGGCACTCGCCACTGAACCTGCACCCGCCCCAGGCACAAACCGTGCGCGAAAACGGTGGACAGTAGAAATGAATAAATTCATCTGGCGCACGTACTTAATAGCTACCAAACTAAAAACTAATAACATTTATCTTCAACAGCTTCACGCTGAATTCTCTCTGAAATTCCCTAATATGCAAGCGTCTAGACAAAGACTAGGCGACCAATGCAGGGCTATTATAAGAAATAAATTACTGTCACAAGAAATACTAGATCAAATAAAAGACGAAGTCACTATCTATTTACATCAAAACCACACAGAACCAAATACACAAACACACACTAACACTCAACAAGCCAGTGGGCAGAGACGAAGATGGACCACACAACAAAATGAATCAATCATTAGAAACTACTACAAAATAACTGAAATAGAACAAAATAGATCAGCTTATCGCCAGCCCCTTCATCAAGCAGTTATAACAGAACACCCGGAACTAAATGGAGTATCAGAACAGAGAATTTCTGACCAACTCCGCGTGATAATTAATAATAAAATGATACCAGATCACAGGCTAGACGAAATACGAAATGAAGTAGCGGAAGCTATTAATGTATACAACACCGAATATCCTCCAATACAATCACAACACATAGCACAGTCAGAAGATATAGAAGACATACAGTCACAGTCACTACACAACACAGCTTTACATTCACTAAATCAAACAAGTCTAACCCTTACTCAGAACCTCGAGCCAGAGTCTCATCAAAATCAGTTACCCAATATCCACGAAATTGAAAACATTAAAGATCAGTTTAAGAACGCACTTGACGGGTTTCGTGATATAAATCCTACCGACCGACCTTACATACCAAAACAAAAAACTTCTAAAAAACTAGCCCAAATCGTAGACTTTATTAATAGAAGCATACTACCCGAATATATCACAGCAGACCAAAATTTCGAAATGACACATACCATTACCTACTGCGCAGCTTATACAGCTGCTGTCTGCAACGGGGCTAAAATTAGAGATTCTTATGTTCTACTTAATCCAACACAAAAAAGAATACCTGCATGGCAGAAGAGACTCGAAAAGAAGATAGATGCTTTGAGGAGAGATATAAGTAGAATGACAGAATATGCAAAAGGTACTAGGAGCAATAGGCTAATCTTATTAATAGACACTATAAAGAACAAATATCGAATACACTCACAACATGAAGAGCCGAATCTGAGTAATGAAGACTTTCTCGATACACTTAAACAGAAACTAAACGCAGCTTCGAGTAGGTTAAAAAGATACGTTACATGTACATTAAGAAAAAAGCAAAATTCTTTGTTTGTAAACAACGAAAAAATTTTATAGGACCCTATCAACTAACACACAAAACAATACAAGCAGAAACACACAAGAGGTGCTAACGCCATCGGCGGATGAACCACATAGGTTTTGGTCAGGGATTTGGTCTGAACCTGTACGACACAATGCTGATGCGGAATGGCTGGACGCAGACGCTGAAATAGTTGACACAATAATACCGATGCAATTCGAGCACATACCAATAGATGTTTTCGTGGAAGTGCTTAATAAAGCTCATAATTGGAAGGCACCCGGTAGTGATCGAATACACAACTATTGGTATAAAAAATTCACCAGGCTACACCCACAACTTCACAACCACATTAACGATTTTCTACAGACACCAAATTCTATGCCACATTTCGTCACACAAGGTTTAACTTACATGATACCGAAGGACCTTAACGACTCCCAAAACCCAGCAAAGTACCGTCCAATCACTTGCCTACAGACAATATACAAGATACTCACAGGATGCATTGCAGAAGTCATACATAAACACATCACAACAGACAATAATATTCTTGCAGAGGAGCAAAAAGGATGTCGCAAGCGCAGTCAAGGTTGTAAAGAACAGTTAATAGTAGATTCAATAGCAATGAAAATAGCCATTTCTAAGAAGAAGGATATAAATACAATGTATATAGATTATAGGAAAGCATTCGATTCAGTTCCACACAGCTGGCTTCTTAATGTTCTACAACGATATAAAATACACCCGCAAATAATCCATTTCCTTGAAAGTTCAATGCAAAATTGGACCACAACATTAAAAACAATCGGACCCACGACTACTACTACAAGTGAAATTCCGATACGCAGAGGCATCTTTCAAGGGGACGCACTTAGCCCCCTATGGTTTTGCCTTGCATTAAATCCGCTCTCCCATATGCTGAACAAGTCAAAACTCGGTTACACTATTGAAGCACCACACAAACACACAATTCTCACTCACCTCATGTATATGGACGACATAAAACTTTACAGTGACACTACACACTCGTTACATCGTCTTGCAGACATCACACAGTCTTTTTCGAATGACATACATATGGAATTCGGAATAGATAAATGCAAAACCTTCTCTGTCAGTAACGGTAAAGTCATCCAAAATAATTACACCCTAGATTCAGGCAACATAATTGAACCCCTAGAACCACATGCATCATACAAATATTTAGGATTCCAGCAAGCTAGACAAATCAATCAGAAAGAGACCAAAGTAAACCTGAAAAAGAATTTTAAACACCGTCTTAATATTATATGCCGATCACAATTAAATTCACGCAATGCTTCGAAAGCAATCAATAGCTACGCTATTCCCGTCCTTACGTACTCCTTTGGGATAATAAATTGGTCCCAAAGTGACCTAATTAGTTTGCAACGCACCATAAACACAACCCTGACAAGCCACCGAAAGCATCACCCAAGATCCTGTGTGCAAAGAATGACTTTACCGAGACGTGAAGGCGGACGGGGTATTATAGACATAGTCAATCTGCATAACAAACAAATAACAAATCTCAGACAGTATTTCTACCACCATTCACAACAATCAACGCTGCACGACGTTGTAACATTAGCAGACAATCACCTAACTCCACTCAATTTAGCAGACCGAAACCCACAAAAAAAAGAGAAGATTACGGACGTTAAAGAAAAGATTGCCGCTTGGAAGCAGAAGTCTCTACACGGACGGCACTACCACGACCTGCAGCAACCACATGTCGACAAACAAGCGTCGAACGCCTGGCTGCAGCGTGGCGAGCTATTCCCTGAGACTGAGGCTTTCATGATGGCAATCCAGGACCAAGTCATTGATACCCGGAACTACCAGAAGCATATAATGCGGATCCCTAACCTTCTCACAGACACGTGTCGACGCTGCCACTCAACCGCCGAAACCATACAACATATCACGTCTGCCTGCAGATCACTGGCACAGACTGACTACAAACACCGGCATGACCAGGTAGCATCCATAGTACACCAGCACCTTGCACATAAACTTAAATTCATAGAAAGAAAAACTGCATACTACAAATACAAACCGAGCACAACATTCGAAAACAATAGCCACAGACTATATTGGGACAGGACCATCATTACCGACAAGACTATACACTTCAACAGACCCGACATTACATTATTTGATAAAAATAACAAAAACGCTTACCTTATAGATATAGCCATCCCAAATACCCATAACGTCCAATCCACAATAGCCGATAAACTAACAAAGTACCAAGATTTAGCAATAGAACTCAAACGTCAATGGCAGGCACAAACTATACATATAGTCCCGATAGTCATGTCATCAACGGGGGTTGTGCCAAAGAGCCTTAAACGCAGCCTAGACCTACTACAGATCCCACAGTACATAACCCAAACAATCCAGAAAGCCGTTATACTTAACACATGCCGAATCACGAGAAAATTTCTCACTACATCTTCTGTTTCATCTACCTACTGTATCACCTAAACCCCTGATCACGCTTGGCTAAGGCCCGTGTGATCAGATTCTTCTACCCCCACCAAAGGGAGAATAAAAAATATAACAAAAAATAATAATAATAATATTTTATTTTCCATATAAAAGTACACATTACAAACAAAACACTATACACTAATACAGGTACACAAAATTTTTTTTGTTGAACTCTGGTACTCAAGGTAAGATTTAACTTGAGTTTTGAGTACCAGGGCCCTCGCAATACAAATGATTCAGTAGTATTAGTTACAGTTCATGTGAGTTGGCGTGAAAAAGTCTAAAGATTTAACAAATTTTATATAAGTATTCTATATTATTAATAAGGTAAAGTGCATGCATTTTGGTGGCTTACGGATGCTAGCTTTGTGTGTGTGTGTGTGTGTGAGGGTGTGAGAGGGTGTGTCAGGGTGTGTGTGTGTGTGTGTGTTGCGGGAGAGGAGCGAGTGTAAAGTGTGGCGTGTAGGTGATGTGTCGTTTCTAGAGTGAATGTGTGGGTGTGAGTGAGATACGTAATAATGTATGACATAAATCCTATTATAGTATTGTTAATTTTACTAGGTCTTCAGTTTCAGCATAGGTTTTAGTTAAGAGCCATTGAGATACTTTCCTTTTGCATTCAGATCTAGACAATGGATAAATTTTGCAGTGTTCGTTTAGGATGTTATATAAATGTCCAATGTGTGTGATTAATGGTTCGAATAGGTCGTGCTTTTTAAAATGAAATGTTCAGACAAGTTGAGATGTTTTTGTAAATTACGACTCTAGACTGTACCAAAATGAGTCCTCACAGACATCATACCTACTTAAAATCATTTGATAATTTCAAGTTATGACAACCCAACTTTGAAGCTCAAAAACTACTTTTGAATCAATCAAAACTTTCTGTTCTCGTTTTAACATTTGTAATTCTACAAATACCAAGTACTTTGCGGCTTGTCGGATCCTGACCCATTTTTAATGACCCTCTTTAAGAATACCTGTAGGATTCTGAACACCAGACAACTTTGGCCTACGCAAAATAGGATTATTTTGTTTCAAACTCCTTCGCAAGAGCCTTCTTGTAAATTTATTCCGGACAAAAACTGGTATTATTACAATACTTAAATTATTGCAATCTAACTTTCTTAAGTATTTACTTTTAAATGGGCCTTAACTTTAACGCCTTGTTGATTATTCTTTCGCGGAAAAGTCGAAAACATTTTGTTGCTTGATGTTTAAGGTTTTTGCGTGAAAGTACATGAATTCGTATCGCTTTAAAATAAACAAAGTAATATTGAGCAACCACATATGCAAGAATATTAAAAAAATAAGACAATATATGACTCTAACTAAAAGTAGGTACACCTTTGACATACCCCATCAAGGAAAATTGGGATATATTGATTTATATTTTGAAAATAAAATCCAGAAGATAAAGAGACTTACCCTGTAAAGTAAATTGAGTAATTATTTATCTTTTTAAACAAATCCAGGCTATACCCATGGTAGGGGACAATCTAATGAAGTACAATACATATTTGTGAACTAACAATTAATGAAGCTCATCCATGGTCACACGTATGGTGAGAATGTCCCACATATACGCACCATTCACTCAGAGGTAGTAAGTAAAGCGGAGATGCCATAATGCAGGTAGGTCAGGCGCCTTCTTCTAGGTCAAATATGTACAGTAGGCATGACCAAAACGATCAGTTACGAGTGAACTAACGAGGCGTTCGGGTTCATTGAGACATTTTGTCAACGACTTTTGGTCATCATCATCCTCCGAGCCTTTTCCCAACTATGTTGGGGTCGGCTTCCAGTCTAACCGGATTCAGCTGAGTACCAGTGCTTTTCAAGAAGCGACTGCCTATCTGACCTCCTCAATCCAGTAACCCGGGTAACCCGATACCCCTTGGTTAGACTGGTGTCAGACTTACTGTCAACGACTTTTGGTATTGCAACAAATGATCGGGTCCAAAGAACGCCTTCTTTAAGGGCGAAGACAGTAACGTTCCTCGTCCCCCGCACACCCGCATTTTGGCGCGTTACTTTCTTGGGAAATTTTGCGTTATGACATCTCTGCTAGTCATTTTGTACTCCATGGGCACCATTGACTCATCATGGCGTAGTAAAAGTTAGACGTATTAAATTATAAGCAAACATATTGGGCTGTTCATTAGTTTTTATTGGTCCACATGGTGTTATTGAAAAGAGATTTTAGGACTTAGGGTTGGTAGAGAAATGATAAAAATATTATCTCCTGTTTATATTTTTACCTCGGCCAACACAAGCAATGCAAAGCACTTATCATCTACCAATGTAATGAAATAGCAATAGCACACGATAGACTTTTTTGCCCTGACAAAAATGTACAATATTCCTCAAAAAATATCTCATCTGGTCTCGATAACCTGATACTGAAATATTTTTGGAATTGGACCAATGCTGTCTGAGAACCAAACAAACAATATGCTTCTTAATACATATTTTTATTTATACACCACTACAAAAGAGTCTACAATCGTCAATATTATATTTGCAACGCACACGTATTACGGTTGAATAGTTACTGTACTAGCACTTAATGACAATTCACTCAAATCAATTACAAGACGACTATCATTTTGTATCTTCGATTCTTCCCGTACACATTTATATAGTTTTTTCCCAACTATTGAAAAATTACAGTTAAACAATGTGTATTAGACAACTTACATGAGAGGCTCTTTATTACTGATGATGGTTAACTATCATCGTACTATACTGGCTATTTAGCTAAAAAAATGTTAAAATAGGTGATATCCAAAATAGATACAGCATTCATTAGGAATATCATTTCTGATTACAATAGTGATTGCTTAAAAAACACTTTGAATAGACACACATTCAAAATCAACTGTAAGTGGTAGTTTTACTGTCGGCGAATATTTTTTTTTTCTATATCAAAAGTTATCGAAAGATATGGTATTGAATAGTCACGTGTATGCCGAAATCCGAAACATAAGTTTGTAAGTGACAGAGTCACGGTCAAGCTTTTGCCGACATGTTTATATTTAGCCATCCTCAGTAAATATTGTCTAGAGCATTTTTCTTAGAAAATAACCTTCCAGTCAATGAAATAAAGGTGTTTACAAAATGTCACAAACACTGTCTGAAATAGGACGAGCTTTGATTGCCGAAATATGTGAGACAAGTTTGCTATTTAAAGCTATATTTAATATTCCCTTGTTTTGACTTGATTTCCTCCTTTACGACACAGGTATCTTAATGATAACCTTATAAAAGTTTTTGAAGACTAACCTTACTTTCTTACGAGGTTTGAAGATTAAAACGTCCATGGAGATCTGTTTTGTTATGATGGGAAATTATCAGATGCCCATACTACAAGCCTACCCTGCAACTAAGCATTAGGTAAGGTCAGGTAGTTAAATTACCCCGGTCACGGGCGAAGGTACAAGAACTACCCGGGTCAAGACAACGTGACATATTAGAGTTCTGTAGTTTTCTAGAGTTACTTGTTTCAAGTTCCTGTTTTCAGTCGGCTGAAATAAAACTGGATGAAGACGTTTTGCAAAGAAAAATAGGTGTAACTTATTAACTTCTATTATAATATTTAATTTGTTGCCTAAACTTTAAATATCAGATGTAGGTACTGTAACACAATATAATAAAATATTTTTTGGTGTAAGTGAAAATAGTCAAACTCAGTAATTGTTCCTCCAAGTTAATAGAGTGGATTTTACAACCTCCATGAAAAGATAAGGATCTATGAAATCCTAATCAACTAATTACAAATTAACTGTTGTAGTTTACTGTCTACCTATATATTTGTATGTTTGCTTGTGGGAGGGTCTACCTAATGAACCATATAGCTACTGTGTCAAAGAATGCTGGGTGAATGTTTGATATTAAACTTGGAAAATTTGGCTGCAAAACTGCTACTACTTCTTTTTGTACGTCAAAATTTACAAAAGACAGCTTTCAAACGGCCACGTTTTACCACTACCTATGTGTTTTTGCGAGAAAGAGGTCACGTAATAAACTCTCTCCAGCAATTACTACAGTTCTCGCCAATTATCTTTGCATTTGTTAAGTTGGTAAGTAGTAGCGTTTTGTTAATACATTTTTGACGGTTCGCATCACAAGTTGCAATTGGTAGGTTTCTCACGAAATCACTACCTCTCAGTCACTAGGCCGATGCTTTAGCGACTGGGCCATTGACACTTCAATGTACTTTACCAAGAAGAAAACTCTAGGAAATGGATGAAAACAAGAAGATATAAGTACATAATTTACGCAAGTTACAAATAAATAATTCAATAAGAAATTAATTAAAATGAAGTCCATTAAGTAGGTGTTAAACTTTAAACAACTGACGTAAATTTGGAGGCTTTCATTTTCGAGGATCAGTAATATTTTTTCCAGTGTCACGTTTTTTTATTGAGTAGGCAGGAAACCGAAAAAAAAACACAACTACTACTAATTTGGGTATTATATATTTAATACTGTTGCAACTGATTAGCGGTTTCACACGCGTACTGAAAGAATTACTTTTCGCATCCGGATAAAAAGTAGATTAGGTGTGTATATTTACCATTTGTGTGCCAAAATTCATTTGAATCGTTGCGTAGTTTTGCATCAAAGCCAAATAGACAGGCAGAATTACTTATTAATTTACCATCAGCAAACAGGACGTATTATCGACATTTTCATTCTGTAACTCATATTCAGGACCTTTAAAGTTAAAATTTTAAAGTAAGTAAAGTAAAGTTAAAACTATATAGATATTATTAAAACTGACATTAAAATTTCAGGCCCGCGAAACCCGCACATTTTCCACAAACGTAACACCTACGATACCTACGCATTTTCCAAACCCACATACGCAATAAGACCTCAAATACATTTTTTTTTTTTTAAAAAAAAGTATTAAATATAATGTGATCAAACAAATTTTGTTGCCTAAAATTGAAATGCAAACTATGTTAGTAGCATTCCTTTGGTGATTAGATGGTAGGGGACGGCGCCGCCTGTGGTATATAAGGGCGGGATCCGGCGAACACTGCACAACACCACTTGTTGCGAACGACTGTGCCTGCCTTGAACGAGGAACAAGACTACATACGAACCAGGTGAGTGGAAATTGAGAAAAAATTTGAACATTTTCAGGAAGTTCGGTGTTTTTAAAAAAGTTTTTCAGGAAAATATTTTCGAAATAAATTAAAATTACTCAAAAAAGTATGTGAAAATTGGAAAAACTATTGAAAATTTTATATAAGTTAACTTTTCACAGATATTTTTTTAAGGAAAAATTAAAAACTACGAAATTAATAAGAATTAAGTATTTTAAAAAATATTAAAATAATTATTCACATGTTTCAATTAATATTTAAAATAATTTTTAAAGTGCAACTTAAACACTTAATGTACAAAGTTAAATTGATACAATTATTTAATAACAGAATATACGGTGTAAAAAATTAAGTTCAAATAAGGACTTAAATTGAAAATCCAATAATTTTCTAGATTACTCCACAGAAAGTTGAGCTGTTACTTAAAAAGTTCTGTGGTCCTGTATTACAGTTTGAGTTGTATCATTTGAAAACATTTGCATACTAGGATTGTTATTATAAATTCTTAAAAAGTACAGTTTAGTTAAGGTTTTAGTACCTTTTTACAGTTGTATGTTTTTAAACTGTATACCTAATTGATTTTCATTTCAATTGAATTGAAGTCTAAATTCATATAATAATATGAATATTTGTATTTTTGGAAAATATATCAAAAATCAGCCAAAAAAACACACATATTACCAAAAAAAAACTTAACATCACATAAATATATAAAAAAAAATTAAACACATAACTATTTCAGCCAAAAAAGCTCAGAAATATAATTCTTTAACCAACATTAATTAATCCGACGTCAAGTGCGTAATCGGCAGAACGTCGTTCAAGATAATCCTCCGTTTAACGAACGAACATTAACTTAAGTTCCATTATTATTTCATTAATGACTTTCCCCCACTTTTACCGCTAAACTTTGACTTGTGAACTAATAAAGCCTACAAGCACTGAGTTGAAAAACTATAAAAAACTTTTCTAAACGTTACCAAAGCGATTGTCGGGAAAATATTAGAAAAGTTACGTTACTACTTAAGGAAAGTCCTTAGGTTTAGTCATTCAATATCCTTATAAAATTATTTTTTAATAACGTTTTAGTTTAACGAAGTTTTAATAAACTTTTTAATTTTAGGCAAGTCTCGAAGAAAAAGTCGCGTCAAGTAACTTAATTTGCTTTGTTTAACTTTTTTATTACAGTTTCTAAATGTCAAGTTAGTGGAAATTTGTGACACTTTTTTTGGTAATAACATCAAAACTTTATTTTTTATAAGTCCACCAATATGACAACTTGATCATAATTATAAATGACCGTGTTTTCAATACTTCGTAGTGACAACGAATTTACAGAAACCAGTGATCAATAGAAAAGCTTTCAAACCAAAACATTTCTCTCTGCTCGCTCCAACAAAATTGCTTTAATATTCTCTTAGATATTGCTCCCAACAAAACAATACAACACAGGAAAGAATGAACAAAAATGATTAATATCATAGCTCACCAACCACCATTGTGAAAGGTTCTCATTCATCGATAAAATGTATAAAGGAACCGATTACTATCTGAAAAATATCTGTGTTTCTTTAATATTACCAAAAGGACTTCGACAAATCAAAACTTTTTCAATTTCATCAGAGCAACAAAAATACATGAAACATTTTAATATTTTCTGTAAAAAGTACAAGTGGTTTTAAGATTTGACACAAATCTTCAACTTAAGCGAGGTTTAAGTAGTCTTCTTAAAGCTTAAAGTGAAGTTATTACTTAGCTTGTTCTAATCTCGTTTAAAATTAATTACCACGCTTGTGGTCTAACTAACCGCTGGTTAAAACCGACGTTTTAAACCCTGACTGAATTATTCCTAGGCTTAGAACTAACCGCCTTTTGAAATACTGCTTTCAGTATAACTGAAGTATTTGTAATTTTTTTATGCGTTAAGTGAAGATTTTGTAAATTGTTTTTTGAACCAGTGAGTGTAATGAGAAGTCCAATAAAAATAAGTCCAAAACTACAATATTATGATATAACTTTCTTAAAAGTCGAATACATGAAGAAGTTGCATTTCCCGTCTTGATAAGCAAGTCGTCCGTTAACATTACGCTTAGTTCGTATTTTGCATATTACATACACATGGCAAGACCGCACTTCACAAGTAACACAAACAGTACAATACTTAGCTACTCAATAATAATTTATTTCTTGTTATTTACAACCTAGTTTCCTTATTTTATAAAAAAATACCATTATACGAATAGAATTAATTGAATTAAAAATCTTCTAGTAGAAGCAACTATCTTTTGTATATATTAAGCAACATACATTTAATCACTCAATCATCAAAGCTTGAGTTGAAGTAGTATGTCACAATACTACTTCAACGTTAAATGTCACTAATGAATTGAAACTATCTACTTTTCATATTTGCATTTATGAGTCACTGAAACTACACTGGACTAATTACTTCCTTTGTAATATGTTCTAAGGTATCATAGTACATAATCGTATAGTAAAAGTCAACAATGTAAGAGTAGAAGCGGTGTTTTCTTCCTTATATGTCAAGGAAAGCATTTTCCTTAACTATGTTCATGTTAACACAAATTAATGATAGATTAGTACAAGTTTTGTAACATGGAGTTTAGGCTTGATTGGTTCTTTGATGACATTGGTTTAAGATTGAAATATTATTTTAATAAGGCTTTTATTTTACTGAAACCAAGTCCAATTTGGACCACAAAGATCTCTTTCCCAGAAGATTTGGGTTTCCTTGCTCACTTTCAACACTACCTCTACATCTCATTGCACGTATTTAATAGTCGTAGAAAGTTCTTATTTGAAAGTATTTTATTCCAATCAGCACGCTGAATTTCAGCGCTCTTTCCTACACATATTGATCATTCACGAACCTTTTTGAGGCCCTCTCTGTTCCCTTACAATTCATTCCCACCGTTTTCAATAACATTATACAAATATATAGCAATCAATGAGTGACACAGAATTGTATAATGAAACACCTATTCTTCTCTCAGGCGGAAGAAATGGGTCATTGTCGACACACGTAGGGTTAGCAATGCGAAGTGACGTATGCACTACAGATTCTTATTAACTATTCTAACTAACTCTATTATCTATTCTAACTTTATAATATGTCTGACGATCTTCTTGGTATCAGAATAGACCACAACAGGTTAAAGTGGTTTTGCAGGCAAGCTCGGGATGTTTTAATAAAAATAAGTCGTATTAAATCAATGGACAAGTAAATACCATTTTATATTTTGCAAGTTTTAATAGTAAGAGGTCGGAATAAACTTTTACGTGACTATAAATTCTAAAAATCAACAAGAATGCCAACGTTCTACATCGAATTTACATTTAATATGGCTATATTTGTGTAAAAACTGACTTTTACTACTACATTACTTTAAATGTTATAAATTGTATGTATAAGTATAAATAATTGTAATAGTCCTTTCTAAAAATTCTTTAGGTATTTACCTGCTTACATTCTTGAGAAAAATATTTAGAAAGGAAAGTTATGTTAAAGCTTTCAGAATATCAAAGGCATTTTTCTCTTGTAGCCCAATATTGAAATTCATACTATTTTGTACTGTTATCGTAGAAAAGCCTACACATTTTTGTATGTATCGATTTTCTTCTTCTTCTTAGCATTTATCCCGTCTTGTGACGGGGTCCGCTTTCCGTATCTTCTTCTTCCACTTCGCTCTATCCAGAACGTCATCTTCTTCGAGTATGTATCGATTTTACCTGAGAAAAATATTTTCCAAAAATTCTTTAATTTATCGTCACATAGGATCTTGAATTCAGGTAATATACAGGTCAAAAATTTAAATAAATATTAATATTATTCCCTAAACAGTTAACAACTAGTTTTGAACCTGAATAAAATTAATTAAACAAAGTCTACGAAAATGCAAATCATAACTGTTAAAATTAACTTTGCTATAAAATAAAAGTTAAAAGCTATGAAATTCTTACTGCTTTTCACGTAGCTACTAACTTTATTGAGACTAAATACTAAAAAGTAACATTCTCTGTAAGTATATTGTTATTAAAACGATAGTTATTTTAACGGAAAATATGGAAACTTCAGACATAGTTCTGGGTTCTTATAAGTAAGCGTACAGTATATAATAATATAGCTGGCGAATATAGAGAAAACGGGTCGTATCATTTTCAGTGCAAAACTACATTTTAACTTTAGACTTTATTAGAAGCAAAAAGATAAAACATACTCAATCTTAAGGAATTTTACTCTTACAGAATATTTTCAAATAAAAGGACAAACAAGTATCTAAAAATAGTATTGATATGTTATTGTTAACCGCATTCTTTTCAAAATACACTTACTTAGATTAACTTAAGACCATACAACAAAATAACTTCTAAAGTAAAGCCAAAAAGCTTCTTAACAAATCGATGGCAATTTCAAAGGATCATTGTTGATAGCCTATCAAATATCATAAGTAGACCAGTATATAAAGCTTACAAAAAAATCCTAAATAGACTTGAAAACATTCTCTGTAGTTTTTTCAGTCAGTAAGCTTTTCTTGTGAACTACTTATATTAAGTTTCACAAAATTTTCTGTTGTGTGTTCTCCGTTTGACATAAAGGCTATTTAGCCTCATGTTTGTAGTAAAAACGTTTTCATTGAAATTCTTGTTTATAAAGAGCTTCATGAGACATTTTCCTCCAAAATACAAAGCAAGAGTGACGTTACCTATCTTTGTCATAAACGTTTATTTAATGTAGGTAACCGTCTAAATATAGACCTAATAAAACTGGGCTGTATGTAATCTATCTTAATTTACGCACATCTTTTGAATATTTTCGTTCTAAATAGGCACTTAGTTCCTTAAAACCTTAATAACACCAAGCTTGTATTAAATATAATGAATCTGCTAAAAATATACTCAAATCTTTATTAGCATTCCATATGTTATACAGGTGGTATATTTACAGTCTAAATAAAATATGGATTCTAAAGGGCACAGCTTAAAAAAGTTAAAGAGTTTATCAGTAGCTTATTACTAAATTATAATCATATTTAATAAAATTTGAGTGTACATGTGAGTGTCGGTGTGAGTGGGTGTATGAGTTTGTCTACTACGTAATAAGGTGATGTGGGTTAATCGTCTTATACTAAGCTTTTAATTAATGTATATAGAAAAATAGGTTTTAGGTTCTATTTTCTTTAACGAATATTAAACATATACATATTTGATTAAAAATAGTTAACTTAAATAAAATAGAATAGGTATAGTGCACACTGACCTCGTCAACTGAAATCTTTAAAGACAGGCGCTATAAATGTGATGTATTTACAGGCATCAAAATATGTAGTTTGTTTAGGGCAAGAATATAAAAACTTTCTCGAAACACAATGTGCGTCAATGTAGATGAGTTTTCAGAGATATAAAGAACGAACAAAAAGAGGTTTATAATAGTGAGATTATGTCGGTAGATGTCAGAACTTTTTAATGCTTAAATGAGATCAACTCGTATTCTTTATCAAAACACCACGCCTTGTAATAGTTAGCTAAACGAATTAGAAAATTACGCGTTTATTGAGAACCGATTTCTTTTTGGGAAGTCGGTTCATTAATTGTACAACACATCAAAAACTTTCATTCAAAACTTAACACGAAATTCAACAAACCAATTTGAATAACGACCCAGTCAAAGGCTTAAAATTTCAACGCCTATAATAAACACCAAATAAATTGAATTTAATATCATAGTGGCAGTTGCACATGCTGTTTGCGACGGACGCGTCAATTTCACGCGCCCGCACATCTACACCCTGCCTTAATTATATTATACGCCTCACATTCCCCGATATTTTCCACACATGCCTTAATTTACGTATACATTACCGCTTGAGTACCTAACGTGCCTTAATAAGGCACAAAATACCACCAATGTACTCTCAATTAAAAATAATTGTGTGAAAATTACTGTTATTTCAGAATTTTGTGTTAGTATACTGTGAGTTAATAATAATGGTTCGTATTAAGTTGGGAATTTCTAGGGAAATGTGAGCTTTTGTAGGCTGTGTGAAGTTTAGTTAGCACATATGCCTATGCGTGGGTAATCTTGGTGAATGACGCATTGTCCTTGACGCGTTTCATCCGGTTACTTAAGAGTACTAAAACTTAAATCCTATTAAAAAAATATAGGTATTTGTGAAGTTTCTTTTTAATCAGTAATAGGTATATAGTTTGGATTTTCAATTCAAAGTCTATCTGTTGACGGTTAACCAAACACCGCTTAACAGATTTTCACGCGCTTTCCATCAATTGGTGGAGGAATTTATGAGAAAAGAAATAATAGGTATATTTCTACCCGCGCAAAGCTAGGATGGGCCGCTAATTTAAAGAAATACAGCAGCTAATTCACGAAAGCATACAATATTACAATATTTTATAATATAAGAAGGTATATTTTTATTTACGCGCATATCTTAGTGCCGTCAATTGTCGCGAGTCTAGAGGTACAAAAGTACCACTGACTTGTATCATATTACATATGGAAATTCACTTTGCATTCCCACGGGGACTAAAAAGGTATTGACGATATAAATCTTCCAATATATTTTTGGAAATAAAAATGAGAGGTGAAAATCTAATAAAATTGCGTGTGAAAAAATTTTAGATACTGAAAAAATTATGTTGGGTAAAAAAATAAACACGTTTCGCTTAGGTAATTATGTGGTCTATTATTATAACGAATTGAATATTTTATTTAGGACAATAAAAATATATAGTAGGTAGTGATATATCCATATAAAAATATGTTAGCTAGTGCCAATGCTACCCCAATTTTCACAACCAAAACAATAACAAATGGTAACGAACATTACCTAATGCTTACCTTTCGGTAACTGGCTTTACCCAAAGGGAAATGCAAATGATTCTACATGTAAAGGAAAATGTACGTGAAAAGCCAACGTGCCTGTTATCGCATTTTACCTTCATGAACTACGAAATTGGAATTATTTCTTGGTTATTGGCTTTCCTGTTGTTGACAATAAAATTATCCATATTTTGGGAAGTAGGTAACTGATGCTTTGATTGAGGAAGACTGTGTTCAGTAGTGGTTGTTAATAGGGTAACACACTTTCTCTTTACACCATTATGCGCGTAAGTAAGATATCTTTTAGCAGTTCATATTTACTCGCTCTCAGAAAATAATTTAGCCACATGTTTATTCATCTTTTGCTAAAAGCATCCTTATTGTAGAGAAGAATATCGCATTACCAATATTGCATTACAAAGGATTTTCGAAGCAACAAAATATAATGTAATGCTATCCTATATTTAAATAAAAGATTTTCTATGTGAACGTGCAAATCTCGTAAGAACACCAACTTTTATTTTAATTTCCAAGACTAAATCAAGAGTACAGTTTTCGGTATTTTTTCTTAACAAAACAACTGTTATAGCAAATATTAGTTCATTCCCCGAGGAGTGTAGACTCAGATTAAACCAAGCTAACGGAACAATTTCTGGTAAAAACGACAATGGTCGAGAAAGTACAAAATACCTTGTAATTTCAACTGGAGACTAACTAGGAATATGGATTAATTAGAAAGACTTTGTAAATGTTCTGACATAACTATTTTACATATACTGTAATCATTTGTTCGGGAAGTACCACTTGCTAAAGTTAACTATATTAATTTAATTTGAGCAGCAAACCCGGGACATTTGGAACAGTTGAATACATTCTACTTAATTTTCATATAAGGTTTTCGGCTAATAGATTAAAATTATTTTATACTCCAATGTTATTTAATTTGTACGAGGAAATAATATTACTAAAACAACAAACAACTATTGTAAAGGAAAACCCATGTTCCAATTTTCAATTAAGTATCAAAATAGCATCGCCATTATTCAGTTCAATGATTTTCAGTAAGGATTGCATTTTGTCGAATTATACTGACAGTTCATACGACGCGGGTCCAATTTCGCTCTGACTTTAGTGTTGGGATAATAGCGGATTTTCGTATTCGATTACATTCGAAGGTTCGTTAGATATGAAGAAACTAAAACGTAAAAGGTGATAAATTGGAAAACGAGAAAAGGAAATAAAAAAATAAAGAGAACATTTTACTCATTGTGAAGTGTGACTGATATCTCATTGTGAAATGTGACATACATATATTGCCAACTTGCAAATAAATAATTTGTATTCATATTTATCGATATTATAAATTAAACACAACAGCAATAAGCTATCCAAAAATATGTGCATGAACGATAATCATTAATTTATTTCGCAGATAACACCAGAAAACGGTTTCAGTTTCACTAATTGGGTTTTCAATTAAATTATAAAATCCTTTTAATATATTTAATCAGTCCGGAAGCACACATTAACGTATGATTTGAAAATTATCGTGGCTTTTAAATAAAATGACGTTTATTATTTAATCGTATCATTTTCGAACCTGATTCGATATAGAAAATTGAAATGTTATAAAGAATGATTGTAATGTTACACCGTTCGATTGTTTCGCGAAGGGGTGAACGAACGAATGAACCGTGAATGAGGAATGAAGATGATTGATGAGACGAGGTGAATGATACAGGAATCGTATACGACTGCATAATTTGGGCACCTGACGTTGATATAGATTTGCGAGCTGGCGTTATTGACTGATTTCGACAGTGATTTCTGTGTACGGAGGTGGGTCACGTAATAGATTTGGGACGTTTTCTTTTTAATAAGCGGGTTGCGTGAGGTGTTGTGTTAAAAACTGAAGAATTGTAGCCTAGTGTAAATGTATGTATGTGAACTTACCTGAATGGTCTTTCAGGCACAGTAAAATATTTGAGTCTATTTCTTAATGGCTGCTCTTTGCCGATTTTTATAAGCAATAGCTACACCTCCGAGTGAAAACACTGAGAATATTTCTATCAATCTAATATCAATTCTAGCCACGTGGCAAGTCTTCATCCAATTCCAGTCACCTACATTTATTCTGACCACACTACAAAATAGTGCTAGCATTTGATAAAATGACAGCCCTAGGGAGGTGGCATCCATTTGTGGTTTAGTCGATTCGACGGCTCAATTCGTCGTCGACTTTGCGGTAACATCGAATCGAGTAACAACGTTACCAACCGCACTCGAATCTGGTATAAGTTTGATAAACTTTGTTACAAATATTGCTTTGATGATAGCTGTAATAATATAATAAGGTTGGTTGGTGTACAGTTGTGAACTTTAGTTCTGTGATTTTAGGGTTGAAATTTGTTTAATTAGAAACAAGCAAGCTATTGTCTGTATTTTTTTTTGGTTCAATAATTTCAAGTCTGTAATGAAATCAATCTGTAGAAAATTCATTGGTACTCATAACGTTCTCCTTTTTTTCTAAGCTTATTAAATTTCAAAGACACCTGAGTACTAACTACACTTTCGACACTGTAGGTATTTCTATTAACTGAAAGGTAGAACCACATTTTGCTATAATGTTTAACTGTAAAGATAACGTACAATGGTTATTGCGTAGTATCCGTATTTAAAAGTTCCATTTGGTCCAAAAATATTATTGCGTTGCCGAAAACATTACATTTTAAACCAAAATGGGTCCAAATAAAAATGTGGTGTAGAGGCATTAATTAAAAATAAAGATAAACAAACAAATGGTAAAAAACAAAGGTCTGTTTTTCATTGTACAAGACAAACATTTATACAATAACATTTCATAATTTCAGTTTTTTTTTTTCAATTTAAAGACTCTAAAATATACATTTCGCTGACGAATATAACATTCTAATTTTTATAACTATTGTAGATTGCGTGTTTTCATAATCACAATATTTGGAATCATAATTCAAATCTATACACTTTCCATCCCTCTATTTTCTGGTCATTTAAAAAAAAAATCTCAATCAATTCAAAATTCTCTAGCTAACCCTACTTTTACTACATAGTAAATTTTGGTCGCTTTGACACTAGTCTCATATACCTCAGGGTTAACTACAGTCATAGATATATGGAATCCCTGTTATCTTACCCCTGTGGACATAAAGGCAAGGATTTGTTAGCTTACAAACCAACTGAAATTCCACAGAGTTCAGTGTACTTTAGAAGGTTCGAGAATATAAAAGTCTTGTTTTACGAAAATAGTACTGATAATGGTACTATTGACTAAACTGATGTCTACATGGGCGTTAAATACGGGGTTTGACTTGTGGGGCTATTATTATGGTATGCCTATTGTTACGTAAATCGCTCTAAATAACAAACAATATTATAGTTATCATTACATATTTAGCTATATATAGCTATATTAAATACAGAAAAGTAACAATTTAAAATTCATTAGTATGCTAAAACAGTGTTGTTACGGGTTTACAATTCTGAATACCTTTGACATATAGAACATAAAAGAATAAATTTACATGTGGCCCGCATGGACCTTTAAAAATGAAATAAAATATTAAGGTTCAAAACCTACGCAGTAGTTAGTATTTAAGTGTTTATCTTTAGACGTATTCATTCAAGTTAAACGTTTTATATATTAGTGCCTTCAAATATTAACAAAATTAGGTACAGTTTTAAGATCAAGCTAATAAACAGTGATAATATAAACAAAAATTCTTATTACTACCGAAAATGTTAAAACTGAAAGCAATTAAAATTAATTGCCAATAGATTACAAAAATTAAGCCAATAGATAAATTAATTAATTAATTAATCTATTGGCTTATTATGATACCAGTCTCAAATAGTATTTTTTAACTATCTTGCCTAAATGAACATTTAGAAAATCATAACAATTTTTTCCATAAGCCACGGAATTAAAGGTACTTCCAAAATCAGATTCAGAGGCGTTTGCTTTTACTTTCTATCGAAGTAAAAATTGTAATCCCTTTACATTAACCTCGTTTTGCAACCTTTTATCATTATGGCCGTGTATGCGAAACAATTTTATGATTATGTTGAATGAAAATGCACTTAGGACTAACACATAAAATTTTACCCAAGTATCACTCTTGGGATGTAAAAAAACCGTGTACGAAAATATATCAAACTAGCTGGTTTTCGCGGCTACACTTATTGAAGAACTACTTCTTACTAACTTCGGAATACTTCCATGCCTTTAGCTTAATTTCAATCAACTTTAGCTTCAGGTTTTACTGACAGACTAACGCATGTACAGTTGTGATGATGATAATAATAAATGTTTAGTAGGTACATAGATATAACCCATTTAAGTTAAGGAAATATACGATAGGTTTATTACAACATAGTAACAGTTACTAGTTGTAAGATAAAGGTTAATATAATTTAAAGGCAATTCACGTGAACATGTAAAACATAATCTGACAGCGTCAGTGAAATAGGCTCCTCCCTAGAGAACGCCAGTAGATTATAACAGCTTGTTGACAATGACACCCTAATTTTGTTTACAATAATTAAATTTTAGATAGGAAAACTTGATATAGGTTTTCATGATACTAGTAGTTCAGACGAGAGCAATTTCCTTCATACCGATATTGCCTTTCATAAAATTTTAGATAAGTATTCCAAAAATAATGAATACGCTGCTCGTGAACTGTTAGAGATAGTCTTAAATAATGTTAGTCCATGATTAAAAAATCTTTCAGTAGCATTAGTTTTAAAAAAGAAAAAACAATTAAAAAATCTCATCCCAGACAATTAGCGCGAAGCAGTGCTTCTTACAATTAGAACAAAGTGCCATAATAGTTTTGTTCTTCACTTCTAGTGTAGTTCCTATTTCTCGCTGTAGTTCCTTCGTATAATTTTTAATTATTTTTCAAACTTGTGCAGTGAGGTGCGATCTCGTTAGTCGACGTAACGCTATTCCCCTTATTAGATCACGGTTCTAGGATGATCTCTTACCTACCAGCAAATGTATATCTACCAAATTACCTTTTACTTCTTTAAGGTTTTCTCATATTTCAGTACTATTTATACCATTATTTAATTGCTTTTCTTTGATAAAATAGTTTTTGTTCACCATCTGGTCCTCTTGTATAACCATTGGACATTTCAATGGCCTTATTTATATCGTCTATCTGGATGATTTGTCTAACAGAAGAACGTTTCAATCTCTGTCATGGATTCCTTCATTTCGTGTAAATTGATTTAATAAGGTTTCTTTTGTTTCTTTGAGTGAGATAATGTCAAATTAATTCATTACTTTCGGCAAAATGTTTTCTGAACCATTGATTTTAGGCTCGATACAATTCGGAATGTCAATTTCTCAAGTAAGCTTTTTCTTTTAAATTGATAATTCAAAAGGAAGATAGTAGAAAATCCTTACGTAGGTGTACGAACTGCCCTCAATATCAAGTTAAGGCGATTGAATGTATAAACAAAGTCAAGTGAAAGACAACATGTGAGTCTGTTTGGTTTTAGTGGGAATTTTCTATTCATTTATACGGAGCGACTTTATTTTGTGATACAAGATAGGTACTACATAAAATTTATGATACAAAGGGGTACCGTATTAAAGTTGAGTATAGAAAAATATTGTCCCTATCTGTTACTTTTACTAAAATATCCAAAGCCAGATGATACATCGTGTGTTCAAAATCTTGTCTTGTTTTATGTCACCTTTAATTTAGTCGTTAATTAAACAACATTGCCCCCCATTAATATTCACAACAATAACAAAACCTTCGTTTTTAAGACGCATTTTATCTCCAGTATAATTTTTATGTACCAACGTTGGGGGTTTAAAATTTTTGTGGACTCTGGCAAACGATCCTGTAACCGCTTATCATGGCAATTAACTTCAGCGACGATGTTGCCAGAATATATATTTTGTGACCGAGTTAGCTTCGCAAATTGATAGAAGTAACAGCTACGCTCTTGAAATGCCATCGTTAGCGAATTTCAAATTGAAACGGGATTTCGTGAAGAACGTGTGACGTACGTTTTGAATTTGGAATGTTTTAATTTTGGAAAAGATTTTGGAGAATTGATAGGTACAGTTGGATATTTAATATATTTACTGGCAACTGCATAATGTTCGAATTCGGAATTGGAACTTTTCGGTGGAGCAAAAACTCTTTTGGGACAAAAACTGATGTTCAATTGTTTGTCAATAAATCATCAAGGCAAAACCATTTGTTTGACTAAGTTTGAGTTATAGGAGAGCAACAGGGCAACATTCTAAGGATTTAATCAGGTTTTTGTCGAATAATATGGTTGACTGTTGTGTATGGCGGTTATTTATGATGATTATGAAGAAAATCAAATTTGGACCAAAACGCCCATACATGGGAGCTTTTCAAACAAAACATGGATTGTTGTTTTTTAATCCAATGTTAAGTGTTTATAAGTACGGAAATGCGGAACATTTTTTTCCATGTTTGTTTACTCATATGGAGTGATTGCCCTTAAGCAATTAATAAGTATTGTGTTAAATTGAGAATTTAGTAAGATTAAATGTCATTAAATAATTTATCTAAGTCTAGGACCTAATTCTTAACCTTGCTTAAGGACGAAAACGTTGAATATTTTGACAGGATAAAAATCAAAACTGACGATAATAATATCATGTTTTTATTTCTACCCTTTCGACTACAGCAAACTGTCGGTAACATAAGTAGATGTAGGCAAATTTGGTAATGGAACCCGCCGAGCCACTTCGTTGTACAAACAGTGTCGACACCCCTTTCTCACTTGGTTGAACTGATGGAAATTCTTTTAAGTTTTATTATAGATTTACTCCTTGTATTGTTAAGTTGTTTAACTTTTTTAGTGAAGCTAATTAGAGCATCGTCTGTTTTGGGCTTGTCCCGGCCGTCTTTTGAACATTCTTGGTCGCTACGGGTAAGCAGAAGCCAGTAAGTGTTACAACCAGTCTTACCTAGGGGTATTGGGTTGCCCGGGTAAGAGGGTTGAGAAGGTCTGATAGGCATTCGCTCCTTGGTACTCAGCTGCGTCCAGTTACATTGGAAGCCGACACCAACATAGTTGGAAAAAGACTAATGATGGTCTCCTCATTCCGAGAAATCAGATGTGATCTTGTTTTATGTTGTGGAATGATTTTGATAGTATCATTTTCGGAATTAACTGAAAAGTAATTATCAAAAAATTAATTAAATAAAAAGCAATTAATTAACAATAAATTACTCTTGTTATTACTTGTATAACGAATTCCACCCGCGCATTAATTTGCCAATCGGCATTTAATACTAATTGACTATTTCCATTTTAAAAGTTAATTTTCGTCGTCGTTCACCATTTTTTTCACATCAATCAATATAATAAAACAATTAAGTACTGTTTGAAAAACCTGTGACCAATCACAATCCCATTATTTAATTTTGTTATACATTTACAAAACCAATAATAATTATGACGGATTTATTTATGAAAATTTATTTTTACAATTGATCACATTTATATAGCAGTTTCCAAATCTGATGTCTATTTTCAAACATTGCCTTTTCCATTTAATTCCATTGACTAAAAACAAAATCGTTTTCATTTATAATGTGTTGAGTTTGTAATTAAAGCTCGTTGGATTTAGAACATGACGGATTATAACTATTAATTTCGTCAAGCAAATAATTCGAATTAATTTCTCTATCTATTTAGCACTTCTACAATAACAATGGAATTGTAATGAAGTTTAAAGATCAGATTTGAATTGAAACGTTTCTTAAAAATTAATATGCATCGAAGAAAATTGTTATTCTTCTTATTATTTTAGTCTTTTTTGTTTTGCATGTTGTATAGTGTTAATAATTTTCTCTCACTACTAAAATTTGTTAATGTTTTAACACAATAACATCATCAAAATTAACACAGAATCATATTAGATATTTTGGAAATGTGTTCACGATTCTCCATGACATCATTGTCGTACCACACAATGATTTATGAGCCAATCTAAAGGGTTAGGAAGAATTAGGCTGGCACGTGACTCCAACAGCAATTTTGCCATGTAGCACCACAGTAATATAGTAAGAACCAAATATTAAAGATATTACAGAGCTTACAAAACTGTCAGTGGCTTTGTTTGACCGATCTATCTATTGATTTGTATGAATTATGACAATTACTTCATATAATTCTATCTTTTATTCGTAAACATTAGATCAGACTTCCATATGGCAGTATATACAATCAGGTTTCACATTTCATCCCAGTTATTTAATAATAATGTTTATAAAATGAATCATTATGGCAAACAAATGACGAGCATCATAATATATGTAGAATTCCATTAACTGGCAAAATATACTCTTAAGACTAGATCCACCATAATATGAAAATAAACATAAATGATGAAACAGTACCCTTTCTATCCAAGTAGGTAAATACTATTCTTTTCCCTGACATACAAGCTTTATGATGACTATGCTATAAAAAAAAACGCTTGTATAATATTTTCAAACTAATTAGCAGATTAGTTAGCAATTTATTAGAAGCTTCAGACTTCGTAACGTGATAAGGTTCTTTCCACATTTTTCCTGTTTTTCTCTTCATTAAAATTTAAAGGTGTTTTTATTTTTTGTGTTTTATGTTATTGAGATGAAAAGACTTTTTCATCTAATGACTTAATTAGGGTCACTTTTTATTAATATCATTTTTCATATGATATATGTACTTATTTTAATTGTTGTTAAACCATGTTGAAAAGTGGGTTTTTAGTGCAGATGATATTTTACATTTCCATGGAATATTTTATTTAAGTTTTGACAGTGATGCAGTTTTTATTAATAGTTAATATATTACTGTGCCGATTTATATGGGTACCTATGCTTTGTTTTCTTCTTGTATTAGCTTTTGTTATTTTATCTATCTTTGATGATAATTGCTTGAATAGTTTTTATCAACTTACCTTTTTGCTAACTCCCAAACTTCCAGATCAGATTTGTATCAGTACATTATTTAATTGAATTACGTTGAACAGAAATTGAATTAGTGATCCTAAACCAACAAGTGTGGTTTTGTTAACTTTGTGAGTTTAATTGATTGCAGCAAATGGTATATGTTATGTAAACGTAGGATTTGTTTGGACGGCTCTCGTTTTGAAATTGTGACAACGATACATATATTTAGGGATGTGCTATTTTGACAGGTACTCGATATATAAATAAAATACTAACTTCAGCCCGTAATGTTATATTGCGTTTCCAAGAGAATTCTTCAAACGTCCGGGATAAAAACTATCCTATGTTCTTTCTCAAGGCTCACTCTATATCGGTACCAATTTTGTTAAAATCAGTTAAGTGGTTTAGACGTGAAAGCGTAGCAGACAGACAGACATACAGAGTTACTTTCGCATTTATAATATTAGTAGGGATGATACTTTCATAATATAAATTAAAACAATATAGTGTAGGTATATAATCTATACATATAATAAAATGATAGGAAAGTCAAAACTGTACATTGAATATTTTTTTAAAAGAATACTTGGGGGTGATCTATTATCGATTCTGAACCCAAAAGTATAGTTTTTAGAATTTTTGTCTGTTTGTCTGTATGTCTGTTTGTCTGTATGTTTGGTCTCACTGAACTCAAAAAGTACTTCATAGATTTAAATCAAATTTTGCATGAATATTACCTGGGGGCCGGTTCAACATATAGGATATATATTATCACGCTATCATCTACAGGGGATGAGCAATGAACGATAATTTCTGTTAACGTTTCTGCAACAGCGGGTGCAATAATGACACATATTTGAATGTTGAACTTTGTAAGTTTATCGGCCTATATTATCAATCTTTACATAGAAAATAACGATTTTATTTGTAAATTGAGCAAAAACAGAATTTAAAGAAATAATATCTTAAAATTATTGATTAAGAAAATCATGCAGAAACAGATGTGCCATAAAACTGGTAGTAGGTAAAATATCAATGAAAACAGACTTCACTTTGTCATGGTATGTTCTTACTTTCAAGAAAAAATAATATGACGACGTGTGTATTTCGCTACTGTAAAAACACTACAATAAATATCAGCGCATTATCAGGGTCATTTTTATAATTCTCACACCATTAGAAAGCTACATTATCTGCGAGTAGCATAGGGTATAGTTTATCCCGGTGCGGGCAGTAGTTCCCATGGGAAGTGTCACCCACGTCCCGAAGAAATTATGAACTTCCCCACATTCTTAAAAACTCTACATACCTAATATGTTGTTCTGACAAATAAGCTATACCTCTCATAAACATGGATATCCATTCATTTCATCCAATAACAAACATGCATAACACTGAAAGCGCATTGCAAGTCTAAGATTTAATTATTATAAAAAAAAAATATTGTCATTAATATTAAAACATCCTTAAAAATAAGTTCCTGGTTTTAATATTACCTACATTATTTTGAATTCACTTACATATAAATAGAAGGGCCTTATTAATATACTTTTTGAGTAATGAAGAATGTAGGCAAAATACGAGCGAAAACATTGTGTCACTTCTACAATTAACATCAATGGGAATGACTACCTGTCACAATAAGTCAACAATATTAACGTCAAAATTATTAGACGTAAAGTCATAGATAGAGTTGTGAATTTATAACTTTTTTTCATAAACAAATTGAGCTGGGGTTTTATTTTAGCTAATCTTCCATTAATGTGGTGGCCTAAAAGCAACTTACGTTGAATGAGTAGTATTAAGTAGACCTTAAATATTTTTTGTGTGGTGCAAAATATGTAACGCTTAATGATCCTAGAAGAAAGATATGTCCCTCGCAAGAGCTGCTAAGCGAGAGTTAAGGTAAATTTCTGTAGCTTTAGAAACAAGCTCAGATACAAAGTGCAGATTAAAGAAATGAGAGCTTTCTCGATTTAATACAATACGCACGTAAAATGCCTTATTACCCCTGAAAACGTACAAATTACGCATCGCAGACCAGAGACATACTTGCTTTCAACTTCTGATCACAAATACACCGTTCACAATTACGAACAGTCACAGTCAGACCCACGGACTGTGTCTAAAAAAAACACTTTTTATATCATTGAATATCACTCAGTTACAAAAACAGAATTGCTATCACACGTGTTTTCGCTAAATGTACTATTATTTTTTTGCAAACATACATTCCCAACTCTGATCTCATGGAGGTGGCGCCCGGGTGTCACCACTGTGTGAACTGTGCGACCTATCGCATCCGGCCCTGGTTTTAATAAATAAAAAAAAAAATAAAAATCTTTTATTTTCAGGCATCGACGGCCCATAGCGTGTTAGTAAACAGTACAAACTTACAAACTATGTTAGTAGTAACACTCAAGTACAAAATAATATAAAATAATACACACAATACATCCAGGATTATTAGAAGATTTATCAAGTCCCATGTCTAACATGCAGCTTGATAAATCTATCCATAACAGGCCCTTCTAGCCTTTCTGAAAATACCTTCAGAATGCTGTTGCTGCTTCCCCTCGATCTGCGTACCACTGATGCCACTTTTTTGCGCATGATCGCGAAATAATCATCAGTGTGCGCATCCGCGAACATCCCTGACGCACTACAGTAAGGTGGAAGCCTCAACAGCGCCCTGAAGGCGTTATTATATTGAATGCGCAGTGCGCGTTTTAACCATGGTCTGAGGCTAGAAGAAATGGGATGACAAAGAATGAGGCGGCGGAGTGACTGAAAATTCCCACCTCTCATCCCAGCCACTGCGGTAAGACACCACAAAAGCCGGATGTTGAGAGACGACTCCCGGCCACCGAAGGCGATTAGTTTTGAGTGGGTCATCGACCTTTCGGCTCAAGGAGATTCAGCAAACCCCTGTGAGGCCCACCAGGGCCAAAGCCTGACATTCCCTCACGCTGCACCCATAGCAGGACCAGTGCAATCACATTTTCGCTGAAAGAAGACTGCATTCTCTAATGAACAAGTCAAACTGATGACTGAGAATTACGAAACTTTCCAGGACGCCATGCAACGTGTTGCATATGCCCAGGCCTTCGGGAGCTTGGTAATCCTTTTCTCCACCTTCATTTGAGTTTTGTGGTACATGAACAAATTAGAATAGTAATGAATTAGTTTTGGTCGCGGGGACTTGGTCGTCTTCATCACGTATTTACCAACTCTTAGTGTTCATCATGCACACCCGCTTCCCTAACTTTATTGAAGGATCACTAAGATTGTTTCAGTTAGTTTAACTACGCTACTGCAGCCCGCTGTCGAACCGTTTTACATCAATTCTGTAGAAGTGTGAATATCGAATGTGTAATATATCAAATTTCCGTTTGTGCATTGCAAAAAAACCAACGTTATTTTCGACAAGTCAAAAGAGCCGGCCTGCTAAGAATTACATTAATCGTTTGTTAATTGAATACATTTTCAGAAACCACAATAACAGTAGGAACCAAAGCGAATGATCGCTTCATAGAGCTCTGATTTTCTCGAGGTGATCAAGTCAGTTCTGGTCTGTTCGCTCATCAGATCTTTGAAAGCGGTTCGGTGATAATATTACTGTTGTCCTGTTTACCTACGTGTGACACAAAATATGGTATTTAAACGTCCTCCGCAAGAGAGCGAACGTTTGTGCTATTTATAAAGGCGAAATTTTACCGGTGTGCAGTAGTGACGCACAGTATACACAGCACTTATATTTCTTCTGATCTGCTGGCTCCACCAAGAAATGACAAATTGCGAGCGTACATTCTGAAAATCTTGGAAGAACTGCAGGCTTCAAGTGCCAACACAAGAACTCACACTCTCGGACGTACACTTTGCGTGATCGTGAACTAATGCAAACATTTCGATGGAATTCCAACATAACATAGTGAGTGAGTGCACAGAAAATCCCCGAAATACAAGTAGTGAAATGCCTGCCTGATGACTCAGTCATCATCCACCCATCTATTCCCCAATTATGTGGGTGTTGGCTTCCAGTCAAACCGAATCTGTTTGAGTACCAATATTTACTTGGAGTGCCCATCTGATCTCTTCAACCCAGTGAACTAGACACCACGTTATCCATGGTATGTAAAACTGTTTGACAGACTTTCTGGCTCCTGATTTGTTGCAGCTGCTGCAGAAAATGTACATCATCATCATCATCAGCCTATCGCAGTCCAATGCTGGACATAGGCCTCTCCAAGAAAATGTACAAATGACAGCTTTGTCAGACCTTTGTTTCCTGTGAGAATTACGTAATAATTTTCCAAATCGGTTGACTAGATCCAGAGATTTCCACAACGTCACAAACTTTACTTCTTTTGTTTAGATAAATAGTCACACATCGTCGACACCACCTTGATTGATAAACCCGTACTGCTGCTAAGTAGTAATCCTAATTATACTGTTATGTAAAAGAATACACCTATACGGCATAAATAGTATTTTGTCAATTCTAAATTGCCCACGCAGACGAAGTCGCGGGCAACAGCTAGTATTACATAAAATAATACATAAAAATATCTGGTTTTAAAACTTCACGTTTTGAAAGATTTTTCCCTGGCTGTTAGTCACGCTCAAGTTAAACTATTAACTTAAGTCTTTGTTAAACAAGCCTCCTACAGCTTTATTTAATATCAGAGAATTACCTATTTAAAAACTTACTACTTAAAGCTTAGACTTCCTATTGGAGTTGAAAACAAAGAAAAAACTTTGACAGTAGAATCCAATCTGAACGCAAAGCTTCCTTACTTTATAAGTACCATTACAAAAACAGCACATACCTACATTAATAAAACAAAATGTTCCGTGTTGCCAAATTAATTCCAAAATTTAGTATTTCTCATTTCACCCACCCACATATATTATTCAATTTAAATTTTAATCAGAACAATCTGACAGACCTTGCTATGAATTACAGTCTTACAAAATTTATTAGAAGCTCGACAGTTGTGCGTGAAATATACACCATACAGTCCTATATTATTGCAATACCTACAAAAGTGTACCTTTGAGCCTAAAACTAAGTTCTAGTAGTGTAAAGCTTTATCACATCAACCTGTAAATTTATACCAATCATTCAAAGCTGAAAGTTTTGGCGTTTGCTGGAGGGTCCAATCTCGGGATTGAATGCACCTATTTTAATAATGATTTCGTTTCATTGTTAGATATCGAAAAGGCTACTTTCTAACCAGTTGCTGAAAGTCAAAAATCCCAGGACGTGTACATAACGTTATTCAAGTTAAATGTCGCTTTTCGACTACGAAACTACGAGTACACAGGAAAAAATAATTTTCTTAGCACAATAATGACTTAAAAGAAGACTTCATCTAATCATTATATCAGGCCTCGAAGTTTTTCCGTACATCCTGCATCATGTGATTCATCAAAAATCAATAAGTTAGGATACAAAACGTAATCAATCAACCGTTTATTGATGGATTGATCAGTTATAAACTCATTGCCAAATATTACCAAGTTGTACAAAGTTAAGTCTACATCTTTTCTTGCATGTTCCAAGTTCCTCTTATTTGGGTATCATCTGCTTTGTATAAGTTATTTTTTTTTAGGTAAAGTAAAAAATTACATAATAGCAGTAGGTATAAGTTAAAGCGCAACCATATCTTTCTACTAAGAATAGTTATTACTGTGTACGTCCTAGTACAAACCTAGACACTGAAGAAAATAATTATAAAGTATATTATAATAATTTAACGAATAATATATCTTTGCAAATTCTTTACTGATCTCACATTTTACCATATAAAAATAGTCTTAAATTTTTTCACAACGTTCTCAAATGGCTTTGGTAACTATTCCAATTTTATTTAAATAAAATAACTATTAAAATGTATAACTTAAAATGCCTTAAAAAAAGATCAAAGTCTAAAAAGCAAATTACTTTAAAGCCATTAAATATTATTTTAATACTTCTCATCGAGAGTATACATAAGCTTATACCGAGTTCACCTTCACATTGCATTGACAAAATCTCAAAATAAAATCAAACAAATATCGTATGTATTCAAAAGACAATTTCACAATTTCAAAGTAGTGTTGTAAACCCGACTTCAATAGCATACCTCCATGCTGTAATCTTATTTGCTCAGTCGCTGTTGACACGTAAAACACACTTTACACACCTAGACAAGCTTTCACAGATGTTCGAAGAAAATACAATTTTTAAAAATACTCTCTATTATTGTGGTAGAAACAGAAACAATGTTTTCATTTGCTCAAACTGCACTCTTGCACTTTTACGAAGAACGTAGTCACTTTACGACGTAGAAGTGAAAATAAAGTGAGTTTTTTATGACACATGTAGATGCGGTGTAAAGACGTGGACTGTGTTTGTGTTAACTGCCAACCTAAAAGTTTATAGACCACAGAGGATTATGTAGAATTAAGCAGCTTTGGAAGACGTTGCTTTGTTGTGAAGTTTTAATTTGGAAAGGAAATGTTGTTTGTAAACAACGAAGTATGAAATACGTTTTACTCATTCAGTATATGAAGTAGTAATTTTATCACCTTATATTGTATCAGTGAGTAATTCATGTTATAGAAAGCAGGAAACATTTGTAACAAAATATAATATGCCCAATATTATTATGTCAAAGTTGACAAGACATAATCTAAGGCAATTATGTAATGTTTAAATATTAATGGCATTAAGACGGATCTACTAATTGTCTCTTGCCCTGTATAATATTGTCATAATGTTTGAGCGTAATATTGAATAATTCGATATCATATTTTATTAAATAGCTAATCTTTTTTTTTTAGAAGAAACTTCATTTTTGTATTTTAAAGAAGAGACAAAGAGTTGATTTTTTCTTTCAGAAAAATCCTTATTTTAAAAATAGGTACAATAACTAAATCTAAAAATATAGTTGCGAAAGTCATAGTGCAAAAATAAAACCTCCTACAATCGATTAAAGTGGTAGCTATTAAATTCTAGAAAAAAAACAAATCAGCGCATAGCTAATTGAAACGTTTTGTTCCAATTCCAATATTAAAGAGCAACTGTTCCAAATACAAAAATGGTGATTTCCATTCAGCAAACATTTATTTTTTTGTTTTTCTTTTAAATGAACGGCCAGGTCTCATTAACAGCCAGTCTCTCCCCCACCCATTGTTAGTGCTAGGAGTGGGGGTGAGAAATGCACTCGCTGCACACAATTTTGAAAGCAATTAGAATTTTCTCTAAAATAAAATTTTGTTTACAACTAATTCTGTTGCAAATTTTTTAATAAGGAAAGTTTTAGGTTGTTACATTGTTTCAACTTTAGTATAGTTATTGTAGTTTTTTAGGCAGGAAGTGTAAATTGAAATATTTTAGAATTTATTATTTTTTCATATACCTTGATTAATGCACTCAAAAACCCGCTTAATCGTTCCTAGCAAGAACACAAATTGAACTTAATACGTTGCTATTGGAATTAGGTATATAAATTACCAAAAGAGAAAATAAACCAGGAACAACAAAAATAGAATTTAAAGCACAAAATAATTTATTCAAATATTCTCTACCCAATTTTTATACGTACCGATTAAACAACAATCACACCCACCGAATCGTAGCAATATGTAAAATCTCTTTTTGAATACAAAATCACAACAATTGTAAAATGATTGGCTCTGTTAACCCAATAACGAGGTAAAAGGGCGTTTCAGTAAAAGGAACAAAGATTTTCTTCAATTGGTCTTCAATTTCTAGCTTAGCTACAGAGCTATGAAAGAATAATTCAGTTAAAAAGTTTAAAGTGAATTATATCGGCTTATTATAATATTTTTTCCGATGTAGAACAAAGCCTTCTATAGATTTTTGGATTCATGAATAATATAGTGAATGACTTTTGACTTTTTACCCAACGGATTATAAATACTGGTTGCAGATTCCTTCTGAGAAATTACAAGCCTGATTTAATTTAACCCTGCAAACTCAGTTTAAGTGCTCATATATTAATTATAAATAAGTTATTTGGGTGTTTACTTAAGAGGACATGGTTATACTCTTTTATCAAACGTTCCGTCGCCATTGTAAAAACTTATTCAAGGAACATTGTAATATGCACATACTCTACTTCCGTAAATATTATTAGTGTATTTTCCAGTACTCGAAAAGGCCAATCAAAGTTGACGAAGCATACATTTCTTTCGCAAAGACGCAATACAAACTGTTTCAATACTGACATGACATAAAGTCGTATATCTAGCCGACGCTTTGTTAATGGGTCAGTGTGCAACCTGCCTTACGGCTGTCATCGTATCGATAATCTCTTTAGTAGTGCTAGCCTAGACGGTGGTAGATTCTCTATCAGATCCGGGTCTGAGGTAACTTGTGGGAATAGAAAATGGACATTCTAGATTCAAATATCGTTGATTTTCTTTTGTTCATGTATGACTTATAGTATGCTTATAGTTAAGGAAAACATCGTGAGGTTTTATGTCAATGTCGCGTTTTTTTTTTATTTAAATTGGAAGGTAGCAAAGAGCCTCTATTTTTAATTGATCATAAAACTATTTTCGCCCAGCAATACTAACTGGTATAACATGAGTATATTTTGCCTACGCACACAATTTATGTTCACATCATCCGGGTGAAATAACACCAGTCCAACAAAAAAAAAATACTCTGAAAAAAAGCCCATAAATCGTTTTAGCTGAGTTAGCTAACGCGAACATACCATTTTTCACTGAATATACAACAAAAAGACTGGTCGTATTTTAAAATTCACACAAAAATAATAGACTCGGTGACAAATGTTTGCTCTAAGTGCCCACGCACATGCTCGGGTACCTATTTTGTCTGTCGTTCCTCATAGGTATTTTTTCTAATACTAATTTTAAAATAATGTCTCTTCTTTCTGGATAACAAAAAACATTAGTAACTACATATTTAATTTTTTATCCCTAAAAAAACTTCTCCTTTTCTGAAACCTGCCTAAAGCGTACGCAAATGATAAAAACTTTAATAACGGACGACACGCGTCATATAAAGGTTCACCTTGACTGAAAATGAAATCCTTAAAAGCTTATTTAGAAAACATTATATTCCGAAGTGTGTCTTCGTTTCACGACGAATACCATCCAAATTCACTGCCATCCAAACTTTTATATAACATCAAACATATTTTATTCTACCGTGTTACCATGGTAGATCATCTCTCGCTTATCACCCATTGAGCAATCTTCATGACAATTGCAACACAGATTCGCCCCGAGTCACCCTTGAAGCCGAGCTCGAGAAAACTGACACCTAGGGGTGACATTTATAGAACAAAGGGGTGACACAATGAGAACTATTAGCGTTTTGATGTTATTGTATCAAAAGATTATTAGAACTATTGAAAGGCTTATCTGAACTTGCTTTTGTTAAGAGGCGTTCGTAAGATCAATTTTCCTTTTCGCTTCATACACTATACTTACAACAACATACCTAAAAAATTAAGACAATATTGAGGGCGGTAACTTGAAAAATACTGTGTGCAAAGAAATAAATATGCCAGGCGCGATCATTCCTTTCATCCGTTAGACGTACAGAAGCAAAGTTCACTCACAACTCTTTCACCGCCTACCTCATCGGAACGTTTTCAATAATTCATTCATGACTTACACGAACTTAGGATGCTGCTTCATAGTATGGTTGCTCAGTGGCGAAGGGTGGTTTAATGAAATAGGGAAGCCGCAGCAAAAAAAAAACTGGGGGGGGAGTACTCAGGGATGGGGAGGTAATGGAGGTAATTTCTCAGTCCACCTTTTAGCACTGACTGAGAGACTGATAGTTTGAACATGTTTTCTCGAGGAATTCGGCAGATTATTAATATCTATAAAACTTTATTATCTTTAGTTAGGTATATTAACTACTAGAATCTGAGAAAACTTGGCACTAGAAACAATACATTTTAAGTATTTAATTTACAACGGCCTGTTAGCCATTGATATTTATCGTAGGTATTTATCCGTCAGGACGTTAGTATTTTTAATATAGACGTAATATTGGTAGGTAATTCACCCGAGCGGCGTGCCCGAGTTTTATAACAAGTTTTTATTCTCAAAACTTAACCTTGAAAAATAAGTTCCTTCCTAACGTAAATAATCTGTCGTCGGAAAACAGTCTAATGCGATAAATGCTATAGGTACCTACATTAAAAAGAAACCTGATGCCAACTGTCTACGTATCAAAATAACTCATTTCAACGTAGATATCTCTATTTTCACTAGGTACACACACTGTAGTACTGTACTTGTACTGAGTACCATGTCACACAGTGCGATCGCGGGGATTAGTAGGGAGTAATGATACTGCCAACTATTTAATTAAAATTATATACTGGGTGAATTCATAAAAATATAAATTCCCAACTAGGGTCATTCAATCGCGGAGAATCTTAACACCGCGATTCAGGATTTGCATAAAAATGCACAACGCCATCTATGTTGACATAATGTAACTAAAACACTTAAACTAACATAAAAATAAATATTGTAGGTACACACACGAACTATGTTATTTCCAAATGATACACACACTAATAAATTCAATTAAGTAATACAAAGAACAAATTGTTAATGGTATTATCTAAAACAAAATAAGAACAATGAGAATGAGAGTGAATTTGTCTGATTTGTTTGTTTACATATTTGAGAGCTCTTAGCGCTGCTGTCACTCGCGCGTAGACAGATATAGCTACTCTACTCTTGACGCGTTCTTTCTCGTTCACTCGCGAGTTTTGATTGGTGGAACCCGCTCCGTGAGCCGGCTTACCGCTCGCCCTTATTTTGCGAACTTCGCGCGGCGCGGCGTGGATGACGTCACGCAAGCGTAGTTTTGTATGGAGGAGGAAGCCGCGGCTTGTTTAGTAGGAGCAAAATGTTTCAAGTAATTTATAGACAATTTTTTTTACGGTGGTAGGCGTTTTGTTATATCTACATATTTAAATTGTGTGGTTTAAATGATTATATTAATTATACCTATACCTATATTATAACTTATACCTATGCTTCTTTCTTGAAATTCGAAAGGGAAGCCGATGGGAATCGGCTTATAAGGACGCCTCGCCACTGAGTTGCTACACACTAATGCTAAACATCTTGATTTTGACATGTTGTCATTACAACTATTACATATTTACCTTCAAGTTATGTAAAACTTGAACTAACTAAAACGGACGAACAAAAATTTGAACGATAGTTAACCATTAATTATTACAGCCTAAAACATTACTGACATAATGTGTTCGTAATAATTTTATTTACACATTACACTATATTTAATCCTCTCAACAAAACGGTCGTATACCGTCATCACGGTAAAGAGTCTCCCTTAAATTTACATTTCCATTAAATAAATTAAATGTGAAGGACTTAAAATGCCCGTCAGTCCCACTATCCGGAGATAAGCATTGTCGTAAGCTAGATTGCAGAAATTCCTACAATCCGAACCCTCACTAATTTTGAATAAGGTAATCTAATGCATAATAAATACCTTCTTTACATATAAATCTGATAGTTCGTGAAAAGGTTATCAATGAATGGTAAAACACATTTATTTTGAAATATTTCTAGGTAAGGACTACTGAAAATCCCTTAAGGTGTGAGAATAGGCCAATATTGTATGTGACCTACATTTTTTTGGACACTATATTTCCCAGTTTACCTATTTTGTGCCTTAACTCTATTACATCCCTCTTGCAATATTTGGTCCAGGCTCTATATAACCATAAAAAAGTTACAGCTCATCTAGTAACTTTCTAGAATTTTATTACCAAGATGTGACCTTATTTAAAAGCTATTTCATTTCTTATTTAACTTATCAATTTTGTTATGAATTTGTTATCTATTTGGGAACGAAACTACTGCAAACAAAAGAATTGACTAAAATATACATACATATATACTTTTATATTGATACGTATAGTAGTTCCCCTACTCGATATCCTTTCAAGTTCATGTTTTAAATGCAAATTATAACACTGAACATTTGAAAAGAAAACCTATAAGATTCTTTTAAATACCAGATAAAAATATACTCTGAAATTTTATGTCATAAAAACACACGATTCTTATCAGAAAATCTAGAAATAAATTCAGGTTTTCATTTCCAGGGCGCGACCGTCCAAATACACGTATTATTAGCTCATACATTTCTGTGACAGACCGTGATATAACTAATTGGAACGTTATCGAATCGTTCAGTACAAAAAATATAACCTTTTTGGAATCTAATTTTAGTATCCAGAAATATAACATTTGTACACGAACTTACATACGAGTTTGTGTGAGAAGTCTTGTCTAAAGTCTATTACTGTAACAGCCTTTTTATCGTCCCACTGCTGGGCACGGGAGAAGGATTGCGCATTAATCACCACGCTTGCTCAATGCGGGTTGGTGATTTCAGACTTAATAGTCCAGGTTTCCTCAAGATGTTTTCTCTAACCTTTTTATCAGCTATTGGTGTCCAAGATGTACTTAGCAAGTACATACAAACTTATATAAGTTGCATTGGTACTTGCCTGACCTGGAATCGAACCCACACCCTCATACTCGTCTGTCTAAAGTCATCCTGAACTTGAAACTACATGTCATCGTACTAAAAAAATACTTATTCACATTTTTATATGTAGCCTTTTTATAACGCTATTGTTACATTAGAGACAATATTAGTTCCAATAATCCAGACGCATTATCTTCAAGACTCAACGAACAAAGGGTTTACAAGGCTTAAATAACTTTCATCTAGATAACATAATTGTTCGAAACCTAATAGTTTGACTGTATCAAGTATTATTGCGAGTAAAAGGTACTTATGTACATTCGATTAATTTAATAGGATTATACTGGAGTAGTTATAAGAGTAGGCAATCGTAACTAAAATATATATTTTTCTCCACAAAAAGAAGGTAAATAAAAGTCGAAAAGGGACAGTTTCTAAATATGAACATCAAATGGGCGTAACATCTTCATACCGGGTTCTATATCAGCAAAAATGTCAGAACGTTAACAAACTACATTAAAATTACTGAAAACCCTTTTCAAGTGTAAAATACGTCAAGTTCCGTTATCATTACACAATCTGTCACCTGTGATCTTTGTTTAGTTCCTACTGAACTGAAAAGGATAAAATTAAAAATGAACCGAACTTAAAAAGTGACATTTTATGATTAATTTTTTTTTTTTTTCTTTTTATCAATAAACAATAATATTTAAAATACTAAAATCTTAGTACTACAAATGCTTAGTGCTCCACGTAAATTAAACGCATCAGGTTTTTTTTTGCATGAATGGAAACGAAGGTGAACAAAACTATTACCCTTTTGGTTATACGATAAAATAATCATTTCCTTTTGCTTTTTTTATTTCGTTCGTAAAAAGGGCTTACGGATAAATTGCTTACTTAAACTGCCAACTTACTCGTAGTTGAGATCAAAGAAAAAAAAAAACAATAAAAAAAGGATAACCACAACCTTCATTTATTTTAGGTTTAATAAAAGAAGTTTTTATACCAATATTGTAATAACAAATATAGCTGGCATATTACAAAGTTGTACTACTTGAATAAGTTTCGCTGACTTATTAATAACAAGACGATTGAGTAAGAAAAGGTTATATTAATGTAAGTTATTTTTAGCTTTATTATGAACTTTGGCAGTTTCTATAAAGCTCAGAATAAAGACTATTAATGTTAAGTATTTTGTTATAATGACCATTTTTAGCAAGAAACCCGGGAAAAAAATAGTTTAGCTCACATACGCTTTATGAAAGAAACCGAAAACAAACGACGACTATTAAAAAACCCTTTCACTTTGAAACATGAGACCATTAAACAAAAAAGGTTTTCCTACTCAAAGCCTTGACACAAGATAGAAATAAAAGCAAACCTTTTTGTTGAGCCCATTTCTTACTTCATGAAGACTAATCTGAAGCAATAATTTGAACACATCAGGTGCTTATATTTGAAACAGTTTGTCAGACTCGTTCTGATAGATTTCAGTCCCTTTTGAACGATCGGAAATCCGTTTTTAGTAGGTAACTGTAAGAACAACATAGGTATACATGGTTTAAATGCCATAACTGAGCTAGGTAGCTGAGGTAGAACGACTGCTTGTTAAAACGTGTGTAAACTAACTTATCTAACATACACAATGTTATGATGTCTTCGGGGCAAAGCTAAAACGCAGAAAGAAGATTTAATAAAAGTTACTGTAATTTTAAAACTTATAAAGTTATTTTGGTTTTCTCTGCGCAAGGGAAAAACTAGAGTTATTAGAGAGTTTACAGCACCAATTTCTAGTAGACCTGCAAAAAACGATCTTCGTAGCTCACTCCAGATTAAGTAATCAAGAGAAATCCTTCAACCAAGATTGCTCACCAACACTTGTTGAATCGCAACAATTTCACTTCAAATGTACGTAAAAAATAGAACACAAAGTCAAAGTAATATTCAAGTTGGCAACTTTTCCTCACAAAACTCGTACATTTAATTCTTTTGGGAAATTGTTTAGATTTTTTGCACCTGAACATTGAAACATTTGTTTCATTCAGGATTGATGAGATACAAATGTAACAATTGTTTAAAAAGAGATTAGACTCGGAAAAGTTTTTGATTATAATTTAATTTTGTACTTTTTTGTTGCTGGTGAAAATAGCTTTCATTTGTAAATAATTGTATTGTCATTTATTTTACAAATCGGAAAATAATGCTGAATTTATTCCAACATATTTTTGTCATATCCTATAAATAATTTCGGGATCTGACAATAAAATCTAAATTGATTTCCACACTGTATACTCAAAAACATATAAATTACATGTAATTTGTGGTAACATTTAATTTATTTTGATTAAACAACCGCAAAACATAACTAGTAACACGTGACTCGCTTGAATATAATTCAATTCATTAATGTACTTAACGATATTAAAGTTTTAGTGGTCGCAGTGATAGTATAAAACGGCTGTTTACGGTGTTTAAATAGTAAAATACGGACTTTAAAATATGCAATAGTTAGATACTAAAAACTATGGGGACATAAATTAAAGACGTGCCATTTAGATATGGCAAGTCGATTATTTTACATTCGCGTATTAAAACAGTTAGTAGCTCTGTGAGTCTTTTGAAGGCTCCTTATATTAATTTTCGGCCTATTTACCAGGGTTGACTATCTACCAGGGCAATCCGATAATATGCATTACTTAACACATTCAGAAACTATCCAACACAACTTTATGATTTAAGATACCTACTTTGACTAAAATACTCGTCACTTACCCAACCCGCGATGGTTCTTAGATACATTTCATCCCCAAAAAGTAATATTATTTCACAATAAATTGAATGAGATCATGTGTGAAATCCCTGTAGGTCTGTCCAACGCCGATTGCTCTTAATATATTGAATAGTGATATCAATTTTGATTGGTAAGAGAAACGGGTAACTCAATATTTGTGGTTTGGGATTTCCGCAGTAGGCAAAGGCATATATACCTACTTTTTTTTCTCAATTTTTGTCTTGCTATCTTTTGAGTCTAACATAATCATCAATTCTATAATAAATTATGACTAATATTTTAAAGAAACAATGGCTTATGGATTTGTCCTTTTAAAAATCTAGACTTCAGTCTGATTTTTGAGAGGAATTGTGTATGACGAAACATATTATCAAGTCAGAAATAAATAGCAATTTAATAAACTGGTACTAATATTCAAATCTTAATATTTTCTAGAAGTTGCTCCAACAATAATATTGTCGCTTTGTTTCTCTCAATAATAAGAATTAATAAAGAGTAAATGAAAATCTATTAATATCACTAGTTGCTGCTACACAAACGAATCTGTCTCAAAGGCAACGAAATAAATTAAAATACGACAATTTGTACAATATTGAAATATTATTTATTAATCAATTTTATTGTGACTTTGTTATTTTATTTTAGTAACAGTTATTTAATATTTTATTGAATTTACGACTTGATATTTTATTAAATCAATTTATAGAAATGGCACTATCTATTAATTTATTTGACCTATAATACGTCGCTAGATTTCAGATAGACAATAAAGTTTATGAACTGAAACTATACATTAATATATATGTATGAAACAAGAAATACTTACCCCAAAACAAGGATAAGGGTTTATCAAAGACATTGTAAGCGGAGGTGAAAGTTCACCCACTAGTTGTCAAGATTTTGCCAACATACATTGTTATGAATTTCTGTATGACGAGCTTAGTTCAACATCAAAGCAACCCACTGACAATGGCTTATAAAACCTTATACAAATCCCTACTTAAATTACTAATGCGAAAGTAATTCCGTCTGTCTGTCGGGTTTTCACGCCAAAACTACTGAACCGATATTTTTTTACTACTAAGAGCCTGAAAAAGGACATAGGTATAAGTTACTTGCATACCAAGGGAAACCAATTAAATATTGAGTGGTCAATTACTAGTAATAGATACTAAAAAGTTGATTATTAACTAATAATAACAGTCCCAACAGCAAGTCACTAAGTCACATTTAGTTACAGCGTGCGTTTTGTGAGACTTACTACGGCCCACGCGTTTACACTTTAACGCAAACGCTAAAGTTTCAAGTTATGGGCATTTGCTGTGGAATGGCAGCTACGATAGCTATTCCTTTGGACTCGGTACTACGCTTTTGTGCCGTAGTTGGTAATATGAGATTTAAATAACATGTTTATATAAAGACGAACCGTTTTCCCGCGGTTTCTACCGCGTCCTGTGGGAACTACTGCCCGTACTGGGATAAAATATAGCCTATGTTACACGGGAATAATGTAGCTTTCCAGCAGTGAATATATTTTTAACATCGGGCCAGTAGTTTTTGATTGTATCCATTACAAACAAAAATACATTATTTTCCTCTTTATAATATAAGTATAGGTATACCTAGACCTTTATGAACAAGGTTGGTGTAAACTAGCATATGAAATAAGTTCACTCATTCGTTATTATTTTTCCTTTCAACTCTCTGGTTCCTTTCTTTCATTTGGTATCACCTTTTATTATATTTTCTGAAGGTTTTGTTGAAAACCAACGTCCCAAATTGGAATTAGGTTTTCTCGTCTTTACACGTAACCATTAACCGTGCACTAAATTCACTATTTTATTGTAGTTACCTATATAGTTACTTCTTTCTTAAGATTTACCCGTCTGTGTTAGAAGAAATACTTATATCTTTTAACAAATTATCTTTCGATGTATGTTTGAATAGTCTTAAGGACTCTGTTAAAAGTAGACATTCATTTTGTAGTCGTTAATTACAATCTCAAACCTCTAAAACAAAAGTGAAATGTTTGTTTTAAATGTGATAATAAAATGATGTACTTCAAAGGTAAAACAAATCAAGACATTTCTTTTACTACAAGGAAAAACTTGTATCACTTCCCACCAAGGCTTGCATAAAATGCATACATAAGATAATTTGAATACCTTTGCATTATAATTTCCATGAGAGTTTTAAGTCCTAGCTCAATTTACATTGTGGAATATATTTAAAGTTTCTAATCGCATTAACTTGTGTGCATTTCATATGCAAACCTCATTAGACTGGCTCAAAGAACTCTTGATGTTTTCTACAGAGATGAGGCTTAGGAAACACGTATAATTTAAATTGGTTTACAGTTAAAAAGTTGCTTTGTGTTATCTTATTTATTTAGTGTTGAACATTGTGGTACACTTCTATTCTAATCTTTGAGTATACTGCTTAAGTTATTCAGAAAGAAGTTATTTGAAAATTATTGTGCCTACTTAAATACTTTTGATTTTCGTTTGATTTTAGACTTAACTGGTAAGTTATAAAAGATATACTGAATAAACTACTTGGCCTTTAAATAAATAATATACTTATTAACGTCATATTTTATATGACTTATTTGAACATTTCTGCTTTCAGATGTAGGCCTTTTTATATGCCACAAAAAGCTTCTTATACATTTCTTCTAGTATAAAAGTTTGTACGCCTACAAATCAAAGGTTTTTATTCAAGTCTGTTTACTGGACTTATAACACAAGATTGCCGTATAAAGATTATAAAGAAAACTGCCTTTTATGGAAGCTTTGAAAGGCAAAACTAATAATAATATTTTGATGAAGAATTTCATACAAAAGTAGTTACATCCATATCAGTGTTGTTTGGTCGAAGAAAGGATGTTTACAAAATATTTTGTTATTCAATATCTTCTTTGATAAATTGATGAAAAGAGAGCTTCGTAATTAAGAAATGACATCATACGAATATCTTGTCATTAATTGTTATTCTTGATGTTGAATAACAAAAGGCACTCAGCATTAAGTAATCTGCTCTGTCAATAAGTTACTTGCTTTGACGACAATAATTAGTATTGCATGAAGCTACTTTTTTGTAATATTAATCCTTTGGGTTTCCTTTTAAATGGTTTTATCGCATAAAAAGTATAAGCACAATTTATTCCATATTCAAATCATTAACCAGTCGGCACTATAGTCGCAGAGTTGACAGACGGACATACAGCCCAGCCATATAATATACACGTTCATACTTAGTCTCATTATAATGCACCCTAACTAATGTTACTAACTTGTGAGTGACCCAATTTTACTGCTCTTCACTAACCATCTCCCTTAGGATCAGTTAACTTTACAAATGAACTTTTAGTTTCTTTTCCCTACTTTCTTCGGGTAAGAAGTTAATTTCATTTAGAACTGTTGCCCAAACTTGGTTGATTTTACGAACTATAAGTGAATTATGCGAATGATTTTGAAGCTTTGAGTTCTCGTGGAAGTATCTTTGGGATTATTTTGATTACTTGAATGCAGGAAGACGGTCCAGCAAAAAATTAAGAAAATATACTTACCTACTTAGATACAGCGGTTTATAATATTCTTTAATTCCTAACTTTGGTGGTCTTGTAATAACTTATATGTATATAATTGATATTAATTTAATAAGCTTGCTGATATTAATTTAATAACTTTTGCTTGGATCAACTAATTTCATCTCCAAAACTTTTTCTACCGGCATAAAAGAGAGCTATTTCGGAAATCGGAAATCGTTACGTCGAAACCCAACATGTTGCTTAACAGGAAACTTATAACAATAAAGCGATTAGCAACTCAGTAAGTGCGACTAAATCGTGCAAGTAATATCGTTTATTAACTAACGAGGAACGTAGCCTTCAACTCGCTGGATAACTTTGCAAATTACATTTACTACCGGTTTTGATAGTTTCAGGACCTCACTTTCTACTAAAGCTGAGACTTCACTAAAGCGAAGCGGAGCGAAGAAGCTTTTAAACAACTGGTAGAATTTGTCCGCTTGAAGACTTGAGAGTCTACGGAGATTTGATCTTTGAATATCGAAATTCTGTTGATTGCTTAAAAATGTTTTCGCTCCGCTCCGCTCCGCTCCGCTTGGTGTAGTCTACACTAAAGGTTTGCTTACTATATGGTATTTTAATGCGTAGGCTATTTAATGTAGTAAGCTACAAACTATATTGTGAGAATTAAGCTTTATAAATACAATTTGGATACTTATAAGGGCCAGAGATAATTAAGTTATCGGTTTGTCACAACCAATGTCTACTTCTCGCTTGAAGTGTAGTAACATTCCTATGATAATGATAAACTTACTACTTAAAAACATATAGATATAAATATAAAACATATTCTTAAATGTCACCATGCAAGCTACAAAAAATAATAAGAATTTTAGTGCACATTTTTTGTAGTACGTTTATGAGCACAAAACAACACAGTTGTTCAGGACAGCTCTATCTCTTTTCTTTGTACGCCGAGGAAATAAAACGTATAAGAATAAAAATAAAATTTCATAAATGGCAGTGAAGTTTTGATTTCAATTAGTATTGTGAAAATCTCCTCTGGTTTTCTTTCAAGACATTTAATTTCAAATCTGTATAATAAAAATGAATATTGGAAATATACCTAGATAAGACAAAGTTTATGTGAAAATTATTTCACGCGTATCGTCTTTCAATTCTATTTACACTAAACATTATTTCAGTGCACTAAACATAGAAAACTGTGCACACCTTAATTTTTTACCCAATAATTTCATCATTTTAAATGCAAAGACATTAAACAGCTCAAAAGTACCTAGGTATATCAACATAATTTTTCATAAAAAAGTTTCTTGCAGCACCAGAATAAAATTCAAAGAAGAAATGTTTGAGTAGGTATAAAAGGCGGTCAAATTCTTTTATTTAACGATTACGAGGAAACCAACAGAGCGCGAAATTTTATTGCTACATTAAATACTCGAAATTCTAAAGAATTGAATAGAAAACGAAAAATCTATTTTGGTCAGGAAATGCGACGCGCCCGTTGCCGTTGTAAGAAAATTGTGTAAAATTATCATTAATGGCAATTTTAATTTGCTAAATTTCTGCGCTTTACATACTTCAAAATAAATAACTTAATTGTTGATACATCACTAGACTGACATTTTTAATCAGTCGCTTGACTGCTATTGCTGACACTAATATCCCCGGAAGACACAAAAATAAGTACACCAAAATACAAAAATACCATAATCCAAATAACCTGACAAGGCTTAACTCACAAACCGACAATATCTCTTAAACCTTCAAAAGCATCAGATTATTTTTCCAACGGCGTATTTTTTAGAATCCCTTTTTTTCGTCGTTTAGTGTAATTGCCAGTTAATGGTCGCCCACAATTAGTGGAGACTCCCGAGTCAGTCTGTCAACAAGGCGGGAACGTGACTCGACTTTGTTTCTTTTAATTGATGTCCCCAAAATAATTAGCATTCCCACTAGTATGCGTGGTGTCTTTGGGGAGTTTTTGGAAAATGGTCGTTGAAAAAAAAGTGTTTGTCGATATTGAGTAATATTAACCCTCCGCTCAATTGGGTTAGACTAGAAGTCGACCCCAACATAGTTTGGAAAAGGCTAGGCAGATAATGATACTTATAAAATATTGTTATTTGACTTAAACTTAAGCCTCATGTAATTCATAGAGGCGTAGCGGTAGCGTCTTTTATGTATAAAATAGATTTTCAGTAAGAAGATTCCAATATTTAATTCCCTAAACCACAACATTCCTATTATTTAATAAAAAAATACTCGTAAAGACAAATACCCCATTATAACAAATAAAAACTTTTCGTCAACCTATCAATCTGTGGTATTACAGTCGGGCTAGCCAAGTCGTGTAATCAGTCAGACAGCAAATATGTACGGGAGTCATCCATCATCGGTGACAGCCTGTTATTGGACCACTATTGCATATTCTGTTACAGCGGTTAAACAAACAGTATTCGTGTATTTTTGTGGGTTTCAAACTGTGCTATTAATTTTGGAAAATCGCTTTTTGACTTGTAAAACATTGTTAAAAAAACTGAAATGACTACAACTACCAGTCACAAATCCCAAATTTGGCATAAACTGAATACAAGCAATGATGAAGAAATGGCTAGATAATAACTTTAGCTAAATTAATTCCCAACAATGTTCAATTGTAAAAAAAAACATTTTAAGAAAATATTTGTAGTACTTGTTGCCGTAGTTTTAACTAAAAACTTTTATACTTACTTTATTAGTTTTTCAAAATGTTACTGTTTTACCGATTATTAAGCTAAGAGAAGGAGTACTCGATAATAAAAGGTACATATTAAATGCTCAGTCAATTTAGGCAGGTACATACGTGTACAAATTGCTTAAGAACCTCGATACTATAGGTCTTTTTTGTACAAAACTTCTAAACTACGCGTGAAAACATCCCGCACACTTTTGAATCTAATGGTTCTTTTTTGATGCGAATCCAATATAGTTTTCAATGGCCACGCGTCAATGGGTTGAGCTGTGACAAAACATTCGATTTTACCTCCATATAGTTACCTAAGCTCTATAGTTTTGTGGCGGGAAAATGGGGAACATTTCCAAAAATTGGTCAGACGTGACTTTTATCAGAAGTTCTGAAATGGGACAGTTTCGTTTTTCTATAGCTTTGAATAGTCTGAGTGCCTTTTTGTTAATGTACGTGTACCTTTTTATGATCATCGTAAGCGCTTCTAGAAATCGTAAGATATTTTTCGATTTTTTATACGGAATAATTGGGACTCTTTTCAAAGCGACTATTATAACTAGGCTAGTCAAATTCAAATTAATTGTAATTAGTCCCAAACGAGTTGAAATACCTGGTCTACTCTCGGTAAGCGTTTGTTCTATAGACATATTTTGTGTTTTGTATTGGTAAATCAAAGATTAGCTAGAAATGGGTATTTCGTAAATTAAATAATTTCCAAACAAAAACAGTTGTTCTTACTAATAGCTTTTATTAATTCTTCGTCATTTCCTTCCGTTAATTTTTGACTAGAATTGTGAATATTAGAGAGAGTTTAATTAGGTTATGGTGCTAATATTATAAGGAATTCAACTTTGAGATTAGCCAGATGGTTTAACACGATGATTTCTAAGACATTCCTTATGATTAGGAAGGCTGGAAAAACTCTTTTTATTTGTTTCGTACAATTTTTAGAGTAGACTAAAATAACAACGTTTTTATAAGCAAGAGCAAACAGAGACAAGAATTTGGTATCAGTGGTGTTATTACAAAACTTTAAACAGTCGCGTTTGCATATTTTATGCTCTCAGACACGTGTCAAAAGTTTATATAACTTTTTTGAAAAATATCATAGGTAAATACTATAAGTACCTAGAATCTACATAACATCACTAAATTAATTTACCAAAATTAATAACAGTCTCCATAAGAATATTATACCTAACATAATCTGTCTCATCTAACCCCTCTCGCACATTTTGCCATCACCCAAACACAAACTTATATCCACTTCACACTTCAGCATCTAAAAATAGAAAATAGAAGAAAAAACAATAATAAAAGATTATTTGAAACGAAGCTTTAGATGAAACGAAGATAAACACTGCATCGGACTGAATGCACAATGCCGGCTACAGAACAATGTCTACTGATGTAGATAGTGCACGTTGCACCCACGTGTATGAGATATAGGGTTAATGAAAAAATATAGAAAATGCTTCAAAAAATACTTATAAGCATGACAGTTGTAAAAGTCAGTTAGATTTCACAGAAAACTGATCCGTATCAGATAAGACCTCATAGTACAGTTATAATGTTGAATGCAAAGATACTTTTTCATTATTACAGTCAGTTATTCATTTCTATACATTATACTCTGAACATTATATTTACATAAAAAGGAGATTATCTACTAGGTAAGTTGTTTGTATGCTCGTTGCATGAAACAAATTTAGAAATATATTTTCATATAATATGCTTTTGCCTATATAAGCATATAGGCAAAAGTATAACATTAAATATTATATTATGAAATATTCAAATTTTAAATCCATTATCTACAAGCAAAGTTTCATCATTTGGGAAATTACATTAAAACAAATCATTTCCATTTGTTCAGTGATGCATATAGTTCGGATGGATAATTTTAAAATGTGACAATGTTTTATCCAGCATAATTATAATACAGTATCACTGTGCTGGTTGAAGAATAAAAAAAATACTGTACCTATTCATACTTGAGTAAGTAGGTAATGCAGTTTGTAAACCAAATTCAATGCAAGTTTTCCTTTCTATGTATACTTTTTCGTCGTCTTTCCTTAGGGTCAGTTCACACCGAGACGCGACGCGGCGCGACGCTGCGCGCACATTTTTCACAGAGCGACTCAGAATATACTTTATTCACTACACGAAAAGATACACATTACATTGTGAGAATTCAGATTACGTTGCACCACGCAGCGCTGCGCCTCGCGGCGCCGCGCGGCGCCTCGCGGCGTAGCGCGACGTATCGTGACGTAGCTGTGCATCGCCGGACGAGCGACGTGCAAGAGCGGTGCTGCGCCTCGCGCTGCGCAGCGAGGCGTCGTCCTGCTACGATTTTAAAAGATGCGCCTCGCGGCGTTGCGATGCGTCTCGCAACGCCGCGCGGCGCAGCGCGGCACAGCGCGAAATCATTGGCCTCTTTGAGTATCGTCGCGTCGCGTCGCGTCTCGGTGTGAACTGACCCTTAGATAACACAATATATTCCAATACCAATTTATCAAAACTCCCCAATGATACACACAGTAACTCAAAATAGGTAACACGATACCAAGCGACGATACGATACCTACAATCTCAAAGTATTTTCTCAAAAGATACAGTTGCGATCCCCCAATTTGTCGAGATCCATCTCTAAAAGATATCGTCACACATCATTGTGTCAACCTATCTTGTTATGTTACAAATCGATACGTACAGTCACTCTCAAAAGCAGCATAACACATCAAAATTTTGTCACTAACAAAGTAATGCATTTTTTTATGGAAATCATCAAATGACCCCGTCCCGCTGTGGGGCAGCTGCATGACGGAGTATCAGACTTTTACTGACTAAAACCCCATCCACCCCATGTTCCTTCTAAAGCCATCTACGTACCAGGGCCACGGTAACTCTTTCGAACTATCTCGCAGAACGTAATTTCATTTTCGATCATAATTTCTGAACAAAACAAACGCTAATATAAACTTAACATCCTGAACTTCTTAAAAAGTAGTTGAATACTTTAGAAAGTTATCGACTTTATGGTGTAAATCAGTTTTGAAAATTCCCAAAGTTGAACTAGTTTTGTAGCCGACTGTACCTTTATGTTTTGTAACCTTTAAAGTTACAAGTACGTTCGTTACAGTTACTAAGCATGTATCGGTGATTAGATAACTGTATTGTCTAATTAATCTGTTTTTGATGTCACAATTAGTGTAGATAAGCTAGTACATGACATGGGGGTATTATTAATGCCTGTGTTTAGCATTGTTTTCGATTTTTACCGATTTCCTCAAAGGGAGAAGGTTCTCAGTTTGGATGTTTGTATGTTTAGTTGATAGTTAAATCAGGAGACTGTAAGATTCAGTCTGTTTCTGCTTCTATCGATTAGGCTTTCATATTAAAAGCCTAATCGATCCCTACAAAAATAGGATAAGAATAAACTCTCTGAGGGAAAAATATGAAACTGGTAAAAAAATTAAATACTACATAGGTTACATACTGTAAATAGGTCAATTGAACAAGTCTTCTCCAACTCAACTCGACTGGTGAAAAATGCCTTTATCATTTCAAATGCTTCTAAAAATAAAAGCGAACCGTAATGTAACAATGGTATATAACACAAACAACGAAACAAAAACGCAATACCATTCGGATTAAAATTTCAAAAGTCATCAAAAAAATCAAATTAAAAAGTGCGCAAACAAAATTTGTTGTAGCTACATTGTACCGTACAAATTCAAGGATCATAAGCAACAATATTATAGGATTCATTAAGGGCCCAAGTGGAATAAAACAGACATTATAGAATTTATGACTAACGGTCGGGGTTACGGGATATTTTATGTAAAACCATTTAAGATTATTGCGAGCATAGATCATGAATTTTCTTAATTGTAGCGTGTAAATTTTAACAAATATTATAAACTTGCTACCTAGGTGCTTTCCTGGCTTTTCAAGTATAAATAAACATACAACTATGACTGTTACTTTGGCATATTTTAAGAATATTTGTAAGGATATCTATATTTCTTAGAGAAATCGGGGTTAAGTATTTGCTGACACGATTTTAGCATTTTTACGGGCGAAATCGCGAGTACGCCTAGTGTAGTAAATAAAGTTATTGCCACTTATGGTAATAATGATTATTATCTCATGCATCATTATGATACCAATCGTTTTAAGTGCTCAAGCAATTAATGTCCTATACAAGTAAAAGCTATTTTAAAATTGAAGCTATTAAACCAAATGCCTATTGTAATAACATTGTTTTGTCCTACAACAAAAAAAAAATACACAAAAAAACAACGATTTTGAGTGATTTTTTTATCAGTCACATTGATCCACAAATTACAAACTTTCATTCTAATTATCATGCTCCTGCCCTTAACCCGATTTTATTTGTGGTCGGCGCAGTATGCCACCATCTACAGCCATCTCACAAGAAACATTATTTTTCATTTCGAATTTATTTCAATCCATCCATCGTTTCTTTGGTCGTCTATATCCACAATGACATCTCTATTACCAATCGATTAAACAATTACGCTACAGCTTATCTTCTGTCCCACAATTATTCAGATTTTAACGGTCTGCAAACTACTATTGAATACTAAATCAAAAATTAATCTTCAAGAGTTAAATTCCACGAACCCCTTTTGGTATAAATCACAATTTTCATAAAGTTTCGGATTAAGTTTTCTTACTTTGAATTTCGATATTGAAATTGCTGTTTTATAAGTATGCGATTTTCTAATAATATAGGTTAGGTGTAAAAATAGGAACGTATCAAATATTGTTATCCTTTTTTTTTTTATATATTAGGGTTAACAAAAAAAAATGGTGAAGTGATCGAAAGCGCGAACCCTAATTTGTTAAGGAAAAAAACAGTTGAATGTCGTCCATATCTTATACGTAGATTTCATAGATCATAAGGACAACTATGGGAACTTCTTCTGCTTTTACGAGTATAAAGAAAGGAGGTTGATATATTAGTCCTTTATATACTGCAATGTTAACCTTCTTTATTTCCATATTTTTTTTACATTTTTATATCAGATAGGTATATCGACATAAATGAACTTTCTTGCTAAGTAAAAGTCATTTGCATCAGTACATAATTATGTACCTACATAAGACGTATTTGAACACGTAAACATTTTAATAAACCCTTCAATCATTACACATTGTTATGAAGCTTTGTAAATTAACATTCTTAAACAAGATATAATACCCACCTCTTCTGTTTAATTTGACTGAAGAAGATTTTCCTTAGCGAAGTAATTATAATAATTCCTGTGTATTACGTGGTTTTGAAGGCGGTTGCAATAATCAAAATTAATTAAGGAAATAAATCAGGATACACTTCCTTACTGCGTAATATCGCATGGGATCTTGATGGTAGGTTTCGGCGATAGAATGAATATAATTATAAATAGGAATAGAATCTCTACGTTGAATAGATTTAAAAGTGTGTCATTTAAAGACTTTATTTATCACTGCAGTTGACATTTTTAGTAAGTTTTTCAAAGTCCGTCAATAAGAATACTAAAGATATTTTTCACACTTTCGATTAAATAAATAAAAAGAAAAAAAGCTTAAATAAATCACATACATTTTTTATAAAAGAAACAGTTGTAGTGTTTCAGTATTAAGCGATAAAACTGTGCATTTTGTGAGCACTGTTCCAAATAATTGTTCTACATAAAAGTAAAGTTTTGAACTGAAATAATTTCATCTAAATTATTGTACTCTCTACCTCGAATCTTTCTCAGTACAAAACAACAAAGCAAATTACTGCTACAAAGGCAGTATTCATATATTTTGAAATGTGAAAATTTATTCAGAGAGCGGGAAATATCTTCGTGTTATCTCACTTATTTAATTATTGCAGTTTTCAGTTATTCAGATATTTATTTTTAGAGAACAAAAAATACTAGAGGTACTATGCAATGAGAATGACCATCATCATAATATATTCTTTTGAAGCACTGCCTACATTGCAACCTATAAAAATGCTGATTTGGCTATGGAATGATCAATCAATTCACTAGAACTTCCTTGAAGACCTAGTTAACCGAGCTTTTCAGTCTCAATTTTTTCAACCAAACCAAAAAGCCAGTAAATTCTAACACAAAATCGACACAAAACTAAACTAGTTTGATCCTAACAATCGCATATCAGTTGAATTTGAAACTGGACTGACGCACAAAGGTGCAAACGAAGCTACGTTGAACAATGCCCAGGAAGGGCCCGTACTACTAACGAGCGAAGAATTTTTTGCTTCAGGCAACACTGAAGCTTTGTATGATGAAACTGTTGTACTAGTATATGGCTCTAAAACTAACGAGTGATTTTATGAGTTGGAAATCGAACATGGAAAATGTTTTCATAGAATGTAAACAATAGATATGGGGAAAAATAACAGTCATTATTTGTTTTTTATTCTTTGATAACTTTGATATTAATTAGTTTACTGAATATTTTTTTCCCACTTTCTTCACTTTCCCACAACACTTAAAAATTCAAAACATGACCATTTCTCAAAAAATGCAAATCGTTCATTTGCATAACAAAGCTATAAAATCGAAACCATAACGAAACAGTGATTTGTTTCACAACTTTACAAAGCAAATTGTCGGAATATTGCAAGAAGCACCACGGACGCTTTGATTCTTTAGAAAGTTCCTAATTTAACGTCACAGCCAAGAACTCAAAACCAATTCAAAAACAATTGCCATCTACTTTGTTTACGAAAAGTTGTACAGTTAAAAACATATTGTGACATTGTGACTACGCTGGTCGTGGTGGCCTAGTGGGTAAAGAACCAACCTCTCGAGTATGAGGGTGTGGGTTAGATTACAGGTCAGGCACGTATCAATGCAACTTTTCTAAGTTTGTATTTACTTTCTAAGTAGATACATCTTAGACTCCAATGGCTGACTAAAAGGTAAAGGAAAACATCTTGAGGAAACCTGGATTATAAAGTCTGAAATCACCAACCCTCATTACATAAGCAAGCGTGGTGATTAATGCTCAATCCTTCTCCGTGTGGGAGGAGGCCTGTGCCCATCAGTGGGACGATAAAAAGGCTGTAACAGAACAGACTACGCTATCTCGATGCGATTTCCATTATAAAAACCTTGTAACTCTTGAAGTTTACAAAATTAATTATATCAAACCATGTCGGAAAACTCAGTCATGTATGCGAAAGTTACGTCACCGAATTTCATAAAGTGTTTAAATTCAGATCATTCTTTTTTATCAGATTTTTTTATCTATTGATGCATGTAGTTGTTGAATTAAAAATGTTACATTCCAGTTTTGACTGCAATATCTTATGATGATTTTTTTTACAAGCCTTGATTAGCTGTTAGCTGGTGACCTAAAAGTAGTAAGTACCTATTTTTGTGAGTAACGTATCTAAAAACAAGCATCTATTTGATATTTAGTTAAATTATTGGCAATTAAATGTTCAGTGTTATTTTTTTATAAGTGACCATTTCACTTTTTAATCAAAGACTGTTTTATTCACATTCTGAGTATCTAGGCCACAATGGCTACTTCAGAACAATATACAAAAACCTGGAATGCATCCAAATACTTAGCCAAATGTTTCTGCACTAGATCTTTTGCACAATAATTTTGCCTATCGTGCATGTACAGTTAGTTAGATTATAACTCACAGAAAAAAAAACTTCAACTTTTCTTGTTAAGAAAAGGAGGAAGAAGAGACTTAGGAAGGCTAACTACATTTCCGATTCCCTCAGACTTCACACAACCTATATATTGATGACCTATATATTGGTGACCTGATTGGTTCAAATGATATAACCATGAATGGAGCTGCCTCAATAGCCACATGGACTTTCAACATCGAGAACTCGAAAGTTTACTCTACCTTATCGAGTGGCCAATCTGTCACATGTTACAACTCATCGTAATCGAATCGGCCGCTCTCTAATTACTATATCGAGGGTTTTGTCAATATTCCGCTTGATCGACTACAATGCCGTTGGTTATAATTATCGATAAGTTTCTAACTGATAGGTGCTACTGTATTTTTTGGATGTACAAGGACGTGGTATTTCAAGCATACGTCATTTGTTTTTATTTTTGCTAAATATTCTTTTTTCAAATTAATTTTATGTATGGCTCTGGTTCTCTTTTTTAATGATAGAAAGGAGGGAAAAGAGTATGCCTTTTAATGGTCAGTCTGGTATAGTTTTATTTCCTGTAAAAGACAGAGTATTTTTTTTCGCTAAACACACATTTTTTACTAACAAACGTCTGTTTGGAGACTATTTATCTTGTAGGTGCGCCTACAAACACAAATTTCACACGGACCCTTTGTAATTTGTGAATAATTTACAACAACCTAAACCTTCAAATGCTTCAAAACTTTGACGTCTGTAACTTCAAGGAAATGAGCAAGATTTTTCATTTTTTTTTTCATTCTTGTTCCGAGAGACTCGGATTTAATTTGCACTGTCTTAATATAAATAGATCATTCCAGACATATTATTATTACCTCTTTGATATGTATGCCAATTTGGAACTTGCGTTCTATAAAAGCGAATGTAAATCAAATGTATGTAGATCAAATTTAGAAATTCTGGCTTTAGTTTTGGTAATGTGAACGAACATACGCTTTGAAAATTTAGAATGCTAAACATAATTATCCTTATGTTATTTGCGTCATGAAGTAAATGAGATATTTATAATGGTACCTACTAGATTTTCACCACGATTATACCCACATCGATAAAATGTAACAAATCCTTTCTCAGGCCCTCGTACAACAAGATCTTCATTGATCAGTAGGTTTGGTGTGAAAAGGTGACAGATAGACGGACAAAATTACTTTGGCACGCATATCATGATCACGGATTGTTACTATAATACTAACTGTAGATACTTTAGTTCAATCAACCATTTGTCAGTCATCAAACAGTTGCTCGTTTTAACAAGTTTTTTGTCACAATCAAAATAATATAAAAGTACTGTAACTGTCTCAAAAAATCCCGATTGATTACGTAATAAACAATCATTTCCAACACTCCAATTCTCACGTGTTGACCTTTGAAGACCAATTAATATAAAACTTTTTAAAAACCAAGAAGTAGGTCAATTCTTTCTCTGCCTACGTAACATTTCCCGTAGTTATTTCTCAGCTGTTGAATTAATTAAAAGTTTCAACGAAGTAAGAGGTATTTTGTATGTAAATATTTTCGAGTATGTGAGTAAGCTTTACATTTTTCATTTTATTGTTGAGAACGGCCCTCTTTTTCCAATTGTTTCAAGAAGGAATTGAAATGAAAAACAAATGACTGCTAAGGAGCAGCTTTTAAATTCAAATTGATAATTTCATTCATTCATTTGTTTCATGTACTTTCAACACAAGTACAAATTATTCATATCTACAGTTTGCATTTAATTATTAGAACAAACTGATTATGCAAGTCTAACCACACAAATCTTAGAGGAACTACTGTTATAGTCGAAATCCCAGAATATTGTATTCAATGAACAGCACAAAAGCACCTTTGTGTTCATATAGTGTAAAGTGTAAACCTTTGAAGATAGTTTGTCCAATTAGGATAACTATACAGTATTCGACTGAGTACATTGTCTCGTAAAGCCAATTGCATCAAATCTTCTGAGCTAAGATACACTTCAGTGCAATTAAAACGGATCAAGATATTGTGAATCTTATAATATTTTTAGAAGAAATGTTGAAACAAGACAGCTTCATTTCCTTTCGTCTTTTTTATGGCTTTAATCTAACATTACAACTCCTCCATTAAAAAAATAAGCACACACTTAGTCTCATATTTTTAAAAAGCTTGCAATTATTTAGTAAAAACGACTTAGGTATCTTAAAAACAAGTCTCTATAACTCCAGACAATTTTGTAAGTGGCCAAATTCATTGCGCTTGGGTGTTTGCCCTCAGTCCAACTCAATAAGCTTCCAGTACCAGCTGAGCTTCAGACATTAAGCCTAAGCCATGCAAATTAACCCATATAAGTTGCGGTCAGACCTGCACGTCTAATAACCGACCTAATAGACCTGTGAGCAGACTTGATTCTAAGCAGATTATGAAGCCAAGAGACGGTAGGTTTAATCCTAAAGCTGAAAACCCAGCACAAAAGGCAGACTTAGAAAACTGGAACAATTTGAACAACGATAATATCAGTAATTTGTCAGACATGAATAAGGTATTTAGGGAACCTAACGCTAATCTGACTTCTATTCAGGATACAATGAAAATTGTTCGGTTGAAGTTAGTTTTGGCAACTTAATTATTGTTGCTAAATGATTGATGTGACTTCTTGATTGATTGATAGGTTATTAGAAGTTTTTCATACACCTAATGAAAATAGCCAAAGTCTTAAAGCTAGTAAACATTTTTTGGACGTTAAAAGTGTCGTAACCGTTTGTACTAGTTCGTTGATTAAATTCTGTACTTGTTGTGACAGAAGCTCGTATGTAATAAAGACTTCAAAGTAGAACAAATGAACATCTATATCTAAGTATATCTGTTAAATGGAAAATTTATTCATCCCACTAAGCTGCATTACTTGCCCTATCGCGTTTCTGAGCTAATGCGACCGATCGGGACGAGCCGACTGCAATCCGATTGTAAGCCCCACTTGGAAATGTAGGTAACCAGCAACCGTTAAGTGCAACGCAACAATCTTTTATACAGATTACTGAGAAAGCTAAACTTGAATGGAATCTCAAGTTTATATTATAAAGTTCGAAAAACCTTTTGATAAAGCATTGTGTGGCTGTTAAATGAAATGGGGCAGAACGCAGATAAGAAAGCGGGTGGTATATGTCGATTTATTTGGAGTAGACGATACATCGATTTTATCGTCAAAACTGAAACGTTGAAGCCAAAATTCGTAGTCTTGACAAGTTAACTTCATTCTCATCGAATTAGGTTGGGCATTTTAGCCCTTTAATACTTCAAAAGCACTTAGGAATTTTATTTTATAGTTTCGCTGTAACATGATTAATAACAATATTGGGCTAGAAAATATCGCGCTAAATATTTACGAAACTACTTTTCAGTGAAATTTTATACTCCGCTGTCTCTAGACTACCAGTTATGACATTTTATATAAACAAAAATTCCCAGTGTTCCCTCGCCACTTATCAAGAAATTTTTACTCAGCCAACCGCAACAAGTTTTGACGTTTTACCCCAAAATTGAATTGTTCCGTTTTAATAAAATTCATGTCAATATTGACGTTGATTTCGTTAGAAACAGTCCCCGTTTTTTCGGACACCAAGCTTATTGAATGGTTTGTTCTTGATATCAGACGTCGATCTTTTTTGCATTGATGCCTATTGAATGTTGATATTTTATTTGACTGGCACAATTTCCACGTAGTTCTAATTTTATCATTGTTTTTATTTCTGAGTTTATATTTCTTTAATACAGTATTCATTTCACTCCTGCCTAGAGCACGGGCAATTTTAGACTTTAGTGCAGAGTTAATAAAGTGTATTTTTGTATTGTTTCAGGATGGTGCGTGCAAGCTGCCTGCTCGCGAGCTGTGTGCTCATGGCCCTGCTTCTCATCGAGCCCGCCTCTGCTTACCCCAGGTAGTGGTATAATGCACAGTTCGATACGTCCTCCTGTTAGGTATTCATTATTAATTACAATTATATTCTGTAGAAATAATTACAATAACAAAATGCTCAGTGATGTTACAAAATATGTGACTCATTTGGAACCAAAGCCTTCACAGCAAAAATGGCGCTTATGAATATGATTCTATTTGGCAGAATCACATACACATTTAAGAAAATCAATAGGAATCTATTTAAACCAGACGCAAATATAAAAAGAGGCTTCTTTAAAACAGATTTAATTATGGACCTAGAATCTAAAGTTAACTTTTAATCAATTCCAGTCCAAGCAACTATTTCCGCGAAGAAGGCCAATATGAACCCGAAGAGATTATGGATATGCTGAACCGCCTCGGAAACCTTATCCAGATGGAACGCAAAATGGAAAAGTAAGTCTAAGACGTAATATTGATAATCCATTTGATATAAGAGCTACAAATTAATTCGTATATAATAGAAAAAAAGATTAAAGAAATATAATATTTGTTTTACATGTTCATGATATATGATATATGTTGATATGTTCCTTCTCCGTGTGAGAGGAGGCCTGTGCTCAGCAGTGGGGCGATAAAAAGGCTGTAACAAATGTTCATGATTAAAGAAGACTATTTGGTGATTAGAGTTCTTGTAATGACAGAGATCGGTGACTGTCACCCTATCACAATGAAATTCAAAGTCATTACTGGATGAGACAGTAATATTAATGGTTACGATTAATTAAAACTCAAGTTTTCAATTCTTGATTTGTTCTTGAATTAATAACAATTGTTCTTTGGAATTTAATTTTTTGGTTGTATTGAACCCATGGTTCGATAACTTTGTACATTCGGAGCTAAACTTTTTGTTTTTACGTTATTTATCGTTCCCCATATCCTGCATGCTTTGATGGATGTCTTTTTCAAAATTGAAAAATATCGATGTATTCTTCAAATGATTTTCATTGGATTAGTATTTACACACCATCATAATCTATTCACACGCCAAGGACCAAAACTTTCTTAAGAAATAATGGGATTATATTAATTTAAATATTCCCAGGAAACTTTTTGTACAATATCTGTGACTTTATCATTTCTTTCTATATTATTTTTTCTTTATTAATTACTAGGTCATTATTGACCGGTATCATTTTATAATCATCTTCTACTTGTGTAATATCTGTTTTTTATCTCTTTGCAGCTATAAAGAAGACATTACTAGGTACGTCCGTCGTACTTAGGTTACCGTAGATTAGTCTGCTTTCTTTTGTTTTCAACGCCTTTTATTAGTGACGTCATCGATTTAACATTGCGACTGTGTCGTTCTGTTGGACGGTGATTGTAGTCTTTCCTGAATGCATTTGAATTTTTAAGTTGTGTGAAAAAAATGTAGTTCTTGCATGACTCTTGGCTTAAATCTAGCATTGTAGAATCCAGTAGTATCTAGTTATAAGCTTTTCGATTTTGCATGATCATACAATACATGACTACCTGTAAAATAAATAGATGAGATCTTTGAACAGTACTTCACAAAAACATTCTTAACAGAAACATGGTTGTTTGTAGTTACCGGCAAAACAGTTTACTTTGTGACAAACCAAAATAAAAGCAATATAACGTGACTATTGCCCTCATTGTGTACTCAGTAGTAATATGGTATTATTCCCTAGAGATGCTGATTTCAACCTCGTTAACTCCCTTTAGTTCTATACCTCTTCGTAAGAGACAGTACCCGAATAGTAGCCAGAATTTTACTCCATCAGTAGTGATCTTTTGAAAACATCCTAGATTAGTTATTTTAGATAATTCTTGTGATTTTACAGCACTAAAATATTTTTAGAACGCAATGTTAAAATTTTCAAATTCCTTCGAAAATAACCCCATGAAAAAGAATGGAATGTGATCAACCAGTGGCAGTAGGAGCTGCAAATTAACTTACAGGATGACAAAGGGATCGACAAACGAGCTTTTGAAAAAAATGGCCTGCAATTTTGTGTTGCAAGCATTTGTTCGGGCCTACGTATAAACGTTTCAGAGTTTCCCGCAAAACAATTTGCAGCCTTTCAGGGGAGGCATTCGAATTAGTACCCGTGGCCACGTTTACATAGTCAGCATTTTTACAAACTGTTGCTATAAAGTTTAAAGCAACCGCGTCAGTTATGGAAAACAAATTAATTGTTATAGCAACTACGTTTTTTAATTCAACATTTACTGTTTCTTTCTTAGACGGTACAGTAGCATTGCTCTCTATTATAGCGTCAACGAACTAACCTGCTACTATATCTGCTTCATGCTCATCTTTATCACTTCTCTTTTTAACTCCTGCTTGTTTCACTTCCAGCGAGAAGCGCGCCCTCGATCTTGGCCTGAGCCGTGGTTACTCCGGTGCCCTCCAAGCTAAGCACCTCATGGGTCTTGCCGCTGCCAACTACGCCGGCGGCCCCGGCAGGAGGCGACGAGATGCTCACTAAGTCTTAAGCACCTGAATACTGCACTGAGCTGGACTCCATAACCTGTAATCACAACTTTATGCAGTAGACTTCATACGCTTATCTCAAACACCATCTGGCTGGTTCCATTGATAAGTAAGACATCCATATAGGCTATAGTCAACTTTATTCAAATTAACGCTTAACGTGATATATTTCTAGTCAAAGTTTATATTATGAACATCCATGTTGTAAAATTATGTATTTTAAACATAGATTTATACGGTCAGTTAAGTATTATTTTCCTGTAAGTTCAGAAATATGATTTTTGAAATTGCTTTTATAAGTAGATCTATACAGATAACTAAAAACAGTATTTTATTATTATTTTCATAATAGGTAATTTATCTTTATTTCACTTAATTTATAATTTTAGTTTACGTAAAACTCTTTGAGTACATAAAGTACAAACCCTGTAGTTAAAAGTTTTTATGAAAAACGATAAATAAATTTGACTGATTTTGATAAATTTCTACAAACTAGTCATTTCGTACTTAATTCATGTTTTCATTCCATTTCGGTGCCAGTATTCCTTCAGTATTAAAAATATCATTATCTTTGAGAATGTAAGATTTAATCACGAATGTCTTAAAACGCTTAATATTTATTGTAAATTAGAACCTACTAACAGTATTCTTTAAGATGTCCCAGCTATAGAATCTGTAATACATTACTTAAATGTTACCATTCCTATGTATGTACGTGGCAAATTAGAATAGATACAAATTAAGTGATAAATACCTCCTGTCTAGAGTTTATTGTTAAAAATAAAGAGATATTCATATTTATATAAACGTGTTTATATTAATGCTTCATATTCTATCTTTGTCAATGTTAAAAGGCTTGCAATATCACTTATTACAGCAAAATCAAAGGCTTTTCAATGAAATCCCTTGACCTGTTTAAGTAATTAACCACCTAAAAATTTAATTTGGGTGCTCCATAATTGTAGCTCAATATCCAAAAGTAAAATATGACTTATCTTCAGAAAATTATTTTTTAAATTCATTTATTGAAACAGCGCCCTCTGTTGAATGACAGATATTACTTGATAGTTTCGTGGTGATATGCCTCCTACTAGCGCCATCTAGTTTCTTTTCAAAAACTGTTTAGCACAGTGACCTATCGTGACTGCGAGTTTCTGCGATGTTCCTTCATAATTACCTAGATGTCACAACAAAATCTAATGTGGGAGATTAATTTTATTTTGTTATTTTCATATTATAGGTAGGTTCGTTTTGGAATTGATTTTGTTTCAAATTTCAATACTTTTATGAAATATTCAACGGATTACTGTGTAAAATCGTTATGAAACTAACATTATAATCTTTAAAAAATATTTTCTTTTTTTGTGATAGTTGCATAGACCTTCAATAAGGTCAATTACTTGTTTAAAATAATATTTATAATATAATGCGGATTACTGAGTTAAACACAAAGAAACGAATTATTTCCAATAATTAATAATAATTGTGACTTGCAGATTAAACAATAATTTTGACTTAACAGTCAGTATCCCGTATGGTCTAGTGGCTAGGATACCTGGCTTTCACCCAGGAGGCTCGGGTTCGATTCCCGGTACGGGAAATCCTTTTTGTTATTTTCTTTTTGTTTTATGATAGGATTTAGTTAAAATATTTTTCTACCAGTTTAAAAAAAAATAACATTCTCTAGTAAACCGAAAAAACACGAACAAAATGTTGACTCATCATAATCGTCTGCTCTGGAGCAGTGTCAACAAAAGTGGCACGTAGCAAATAAAAGCAAAAGCATCCATTTTACCGAGACCCCTAGCGTTAGCAATTTTCTTCCTGGCACACCTTACTTTGTTCTTAGTTCGGGGGTCGAGGCAGGTCTATGTATGCTGGACTGCATCCCTAGGGCGGATTGTGTATTCGGATGGATGCCCATACGTTTTTTCAACATGGCCGCTCAATGTATTTTTAGTTGCTCTGTATTTGAGGCGTATGTTTTCAAGGTGGTAGACAAACAGATAATATTTGGAAAACAAATACCACAGCTTTTAGATCTAATCGGATTTTAGTGGACAGTTTCACCGTTTATTTATGATGTCTCAGTTAGCCTATCAGGAACACTCCTGGCAGATAAACCATAAGTTTTGGTTACATGGGTCTCGGATAGCAATATCTGGCAGATAGCACTAACTATCAGATAACTAACTGACACTTTATCGGTAACCAGAGAAACCGGGCCTTACTATGGTATATAAGGATGTGTAAATCTTCAGTAGCATGCCAAATAAACTACTTACTTAATAACTGCAATTAATAATTTAGATACCAATACGGTGTAACTGTGTAAGCAATTGGGTAGGAATGCAAATGATCTTAAATCGATTTACGAATATTTGAGTACATACATAAGGTACCTATTAAAAATTGCAATGATTGAGGATCTCTTACAAAGTAAGTCAGTACTATTAACACCCAATCTTTAATAATTAAATAGTTAGATACGGATGGGATATGTAGCCTCTGAATTGAATTAATAAATTACTAACCAGGGAGAGATCTTACATTTTATAATAAATTATTGTAATTAGAAGTGTAAATAGTGAATTTAAAAAAAGTAAACAGGCTGCAATTTTAGGTATCAGTAAAGAATAATTATTAGTAATGACTGTTACTGTTACAGCCTTTTTATCGTCCCACTGCTGGGCACAGGCCTCCTCTCACACGGAGAAGGATTGAGCATTAATCACCACGCTTGCTCAATGCGGGTTGGTGATTTCAGACTATAGTCCAGGTTTCCTCAAGATGTTTTCCTTCACCTTTTTATCAGCCATTGGTGTCCAAGATATACTTAGAAAGTAATTTAATTAAGTAATTAATTTTTAGTAAGTTTAATTAGTAATGACTAAACTCTGTAAAAATTAATATTTTTTTTATAGAGTTTAAAAAACAGAGTACCTATAGGTACTGCATTATTTTAAAAAATATAAACGTTGGCCAGTATTTACTGGCTGTACAAATGCAATAAGGCCTATATTTCAATGGCTAAAACAAGTGGTTACACATAACATTATGACGTTAGTTTCCACATGGGTAAAGCTGCCCATAGTCCTGGAAAAATCCTTCAGCGTGCAGACCTCTTTGAGTGACCTGAAACCATTCATGTATTAAGCTCCGTGAATATGCTTTAGTTTATGGTGCTTATACGGCTGTTTTCATCTCTTTAATCGTCTAGTCTCAGTGAATTCATTAAAATGCATTTACCTATATGAACTCTAGCAGATAGGTTAACTAGTACGTACTTTCGTGGAGACTTGGTTTAATAGGTTTGGAATATTCTATACAAGTTTTTGAATATAAATTGTTGAAGTAGAAGCTAAGTTACACTGGTTCTCACTGGACTGAAAGGATTGGATGTCATTCTAGAACAAGGTTTCCTTAAAACTCAAAATAATGCTTTCTTGGTCTATTCAAACTCTTCTTATATCACAATTTTAATCACAAAATCAATTTGACAAAAATATCGACAAAATATTCTCCCAATCTTCTCTAAACTGAAAGCCAAAGCCACTCCCTGACATAACGAATTTTCTTACTTGACATCCTCCATTTCTCAGCTAGCTGTAAGAGGGTACTTACCGAGGTCAACGACCCCGATCGATACTGCACCTCTGTAGAATACGAGAGGTGCAAGCCACTAATCAAAGCGCTTGCCTTGCTTATATGGAGTTTACCTGGGAACGAAAATGATGAGATTTTGAGATCGTTTTCTCGGCTTCTGTAGATTTAGAGATTGTTTATGAATCTCTTGCTAATTAGTTAGTGGAAAGTAAGCTACTGAAATTGTGCCATCCCTATGTTTCTAGATACCAAATTCTTGAATCGACTTTGTAGGTAGTGACATTGTTAAGTAAATGATGTATTATTTCATTAATATTCAGCACAAGCTCCAAGAAAAATGACTTAGAATGAAGACGAGGTAACACTGGGTTTTTCCACCTGTGTCTATACTAATATTATAGAGCTGAAGAGTTTGTTTGTTTGAACGCGCTAATCTCAGGAACTACTGGTCCGATTTGAAAATTTCTTTCAGTGTTAGATAGCCCATTTATTGAGGAAGGCTGTAGGCTACTTTTTATCCCGGTACGGAAAGTAGTTCTCACGGGATGCGAGTGAAACCGCTGGCAGAAGCTAGTTTCTCATACGCAAAGATAGGTTCCTGCCTTATTCATGTCAGAAGATTTATCAAAGATTCCGTTTAATTTAAATAGGAAAAAAATATAGACAGGATAGGTACATATAACAAATATAGTGAATGGAAACAATAAATAAACTCCACAAACATTATCAAGTAAACCTGTTGCGTTTGAAGTAACAAATCACCGGTTGAACTGAATCCGATGATTGACCTAACAGTCAAATAGGATTTATGCCGCAATTGGCGTTTGTGCCAAAATGGCCGTCCGATTTAGTTGATTGCTCTCTCTCTGTGATGTTTGCTGCCGTTTCGTAATCATTTTCAATTGAAACTAAATACTAGGAATTGATGAAACTTGCTTGGATATTAATCCGGGTAATATTGGGGTCCTAAGATGGATTGATTTTGTGTAGAAGGAGTGATAACACGTCCACAGGAATTTATAAGAAAACATCACATCATAAGATTCCTAGTGAGGTTTAAGTTCTAATGATATAATGTTGAGGACTGTAAGTAGGTATAATTCCAATTATAAAATGGAAACCACAGTGTAAAAGATATTTGCATCGCTCATTTTTGTGGTGTTAAATATAACACTGTTTAAAATTAACATAGCAACCCACTATGTACTTTTTTAATATTTATCCACAACACAGTGACCCACAAATCAAAATATCACTACTTTCAGTTATATCTGACTTCTCATTAACATTTTATTTGTACTGAATTCAAAATTATGCCGGCATTCACGTTGCATTTATTATTGAACGCTGCATTTAAAATTAAATGCTTTTAAGTCCGTTAACAAACAGTTTAAAACTGCTTTACTGATATGTGGTTTTGTATAAATATTTTTAGCTTCATTATCGTCACAGCTGAAAAACGTTCACAAAAATGGGAGACTTTGGACGAGCCTGAGACTAAGCTCGGATTTGCTCATCACCACGCTGGGCATGCGTGAAGGGAGCTTAGTGCTGCCTAGTTGTTCTAGCTGATGCAAGCGCGGTTGCAGAGCACGAGAATCTCGGATTCGATTCCCGGGTCGGGCCGAAATAGCTTTGTGGGTTTTAGAAACTTTCATACAGCAGCCCGGAGCCTGGAAGTTGGTGATTGATACACCCGTGCATCGGAGAGCACGTAAATATCGGTCCTGCGCCTGATCTCTCTCCGGTCGTGTCTGATTGCCGTTTCATCGGACTATGAGAGTAAAGGACAGTGCGTACTCTTATAGGGCAGGACGATGTTGATTTGCCCCCAGTTATTTAATCTTACAGGGAACAAAACAGTTTTAATTTTTAACAAATTATTGTTTTATTACCAACACACATGTAATATTTATTTTAGCGTCTAGAAGACAAATGAATACGTGTCGTCCATATTGTCAGCTTCTGTATTATTTCTGAGAAATTATGTCAGCTCATAATATTGCGTTATAAAATTTTATATTGTATCTATTGTCTCGGTAGAACTAATATGGCAGCATAATATGACAGTATAGTAGATAAGTAGTTACCTAGGTAATAAAAGAAAATCGAATTGACTAGGTTTCATATTTAGGTATTTACTTACTTCAAGCGTGACTAGTTTTTTCCGTTCTTTCTCTAAATAAATTTAAATTGGATCTAAGGGCCAATATATTTTTGAATAGGTACTGTTTTAGGTATTTAAGTAGTTACATTTTAATATTTTATTATACTGAACTAGTGTAAGACATTACTGAAATTACAACTTAAGTAATTGTTTAGATTACATCGACTATTATCGACTAACGGCCAGTTTCTTCATCAAAAGTAAAAGTCAAAGTAATGTCTAAAGTAAAAGTAACGGTCAAATTCGTTTTTTCAAGGCTAAAGTGACAGCAAATCTAATAGAAAAAAATAATTTGACTGTTACTTTTACTTTAGACATTACTTTGACTTTTACTTTTGATGAAGAAACTGGCTGTTTGTCATTTGTGTAAGGTACTTCAGAAATTGAACGTGGGTTGTAAATTGGTAGATGTATGTTAACATACCGTATAATAATATTGTAGTTTAGTACCTTCTGAAGACTAGGAACTGTTATAAATAAATAACGTTAATGAGTTTCAGTGTAAAGGGTAACAATAGCACCTGTGAAGGTACTAAATAGCAAACACTAAACCTAGTTATTACTATATAGATAATTTACAGACAAAATCAAATTAATATCAGTCTTAAATCACCCAGTTTTCACCGAGACAAAAGTAAATGTATTCGTTAAAAATTAAAATCAGCTTTGTAAACCGAATTCCGTGTAAAAAAATATCAGCGTTTGGAAAGGTCAAAACGCAGTGAATTTCAATCAAATATACATAGTTGAATTCTATATCCAGAGGATTAAAACTGGTTGGGTTCCAATTAATTTTGCCTTTGATTGATGAAAAAATTTATTCAACCTCCATTTTGAATTGGTATATTTGACGAGGAAACAAAAGCATTGATCGTTACGCTTTAAAAATGTGGATAGGCTGTGACAGATGGTTAGATTTTTCAAATAAATAATTGAGTTTTTTTTTAAGGGACTTTTCGTCTGACGGAAAATGCGTCGCGTAACCTCAAAACAGACAAACGATAAAACATTAACCATCCACACCTAACCGATGATGCGTTAGTGCGACGATCATACATTCACGATAAGCTCGACAAATTTTCCGTCAGGTATGAACCTTCTCTTAAACTTATAACAAGAAATTGGTACTGTATATTAACACAGATTTGCTTAGTACAGTGAAAAAAAATATTCAAATAGTAGTATTAGTAAACTGTTATTCCGGCCCAAATAAAATTAAAAACAAACACGGACCATGATTCGTGGACACTATTAGTTTCTGCAGAGGGTGTTCCAGATAGCCAGCTAATAGCTTTCCCTGGTTCACTGGGCAGTTGTAAGTGCAGACCACATTTTCATATGGAATGGGTCCAACGAGCAGACGGTTCGCCTGATGGAAAACGATTATCACCATCCATGGATGAGTGTTCATAGGAGCCTACACACAAGAGTTGAAAGTGCGTAAAGAAGTACGCTTACTTTCAGCACAATCGGCTGACTAAAGATTTGTAATGTGTGCGTACTCTCAGATGTGAATGTTTCAATTATTAAAATCTCTATTATGTTTTTTGTCGGAAGTCTAACAAAAGTACCGATCGCATCAACCTTGTATAGTAAGTAATACGTAGATCCGTCAAGTTCGAACATCACTCTAGCCATCTATCTACCCCTGCAGTATTCAACTTTGCACTAACACTATTAGCGTCTAAATTCTAGACTTGCTAGATTGCTTGCTAGTGATGTACGTATAGACCTGCTTTTAATATTGAAATTGTCAATTTTCTTCAGTTAGTAAGAAGTGCTGTTTGATTCTCAAAGCATGACACGAAAAAAGTTGAATGGTTTATGCATAAATAAGCAAAAGACTTAGAGGCCTATACCCAACCAGGGACTAAACTATGTTACATATAGTACTTACATTTATATATTTTTTTATTTGTTTCTTAAATATTCACATAGGTTAATAACTAAAAACTTTGTAAAAGCGAGAAATAAAAGGCTTATTTATTTATTTATATTTATTTAAGCAAAAGACTAAACTACGCAGTTCATTCATTCTTAAATCAATCCAACATCAAATATGTCTACTTTCCACCCAAGTCCCATACATATTGAAGACTCAATTGATTTTCCATTCAAGCTTAAAACTAATAGAAAAACCGTTCCATTCCACACAGACTACTGAAGTTCTAAGTATACACGGTCGAGCTAACTTCCAGTACAGTGGACAGGTCGAGGGAGGGGGGGAAAAGCGGGGTGTGGGGGGAGGGGTTTTCCGAAACAACGGGCACGGAACGACCCTCCGCTTATAGACTCCTATTTACATAATCCGATGAGACGCAACACGTATATAACCAACTGTAACGGCGCCCTTTCCGCGTCCTTTTTACTTATGTGCCCCTGGTAGCTCCGGTTTCATTGACGATGTTAAAAATGGTAATTGGTGACCAATTTAGAGAGGTTTTTTGGTAATAATAAAATTAAGTTAATAATTTACGAGAGTTAGGGATTTTATGTATAACACAACATTAAGCTACAAATATTTTTTCAATTAAAGCGAATGTTCATAATGTGAAATTGTCAGAACATGTTTCAGCAATTGTTGTCTATATTGTCGATATGATTATTTTTCTATTGATTAATTTAGGTACTCGTAAATATAAATAACGATAACGTAGATTCAATCACTTCATTTCAATTTAAAATCACAATCATTGTGGTCGATAAAGACCGATAAGTACTTTTAATTTAAGTTTTTCTCCTTAAATTGCTGAATCCAGACATTTTTATCGCTGGGATCAGCTTTTTCATTGGTTAAAATATTACTGCGTTTTCCAATATTCGCTATAATCTCAACTTTGCTATTAAATCTTGGATATTGAAGAGAATGAATGGTCCGGAATTTTGAACAGTTTTCCCGAGCTGGATAAAAAGAGTCGTTGATAACAAATCGGTTGGATGGGCGTGGATTACGGACTATAATGATACTGGTATATACTGGGTTATCTCAGCTGATTTAAAGATGTGGTATCAATTTCTTTTAATTTTTGTAAACTGCAATGCTTTAAAGAAAAAAGATTTTGTTATTGAATTATATTGCATCAAAGCTTTTGAATTATATAGACAAAATTGGTTGTTTCTAAAAACTTTTGAGCGACTACCTAAAAACTCACGGTTTCTATAGTCTGTCTTCAGATTCTATCATTTATAGGTATAGTTATACAGTAACCATTACTAAGATAAAATTTTTATACCTACTTATTGGAAAATATTTTTGATCACATCACAGCTGGCATCGTGCTAATACTGTCATCGGGTTTTGAAACTCATTCACCACAATTAAAAGGCTTCCATTACCTATTGATTGAGCAAGAAATCCTTTCAAAAATCAATTAGCAACATCTGCCAATAAAAACCTAATCCTGACAAGATAACTTTCTAGTCTAACAATCGTTTCAAGTACTAAACTTGCTAAAAGACGTTATAAATTAGCTTTATTGCTGAACTTGTTCGTTATAAATGGGTCTATTTTGGCGACACTTCTAGATATAGAGCGAGTAGAAAACAGGTCAGCTCATCCACTGGCCAGCAATTTTGTTTGACAAACATCGAGGATATAGTGCAAAATAAAGCAGAAGGACCAAAAATGCAATCACAGAGTTTTTCTTTATAAAGTGGCAACAGTAAATGTAAAAATTATTTTGTCAACCATAGCACCAAAACTTAACCCGACTCCGTCGATCTTCGCTTTATAAACCAAAATACATTTAGTACTCAATTATAAAATACTTCTTGCCTGTCTGATGTTCTTTAACTTACTAAGGAATTATGAGATGACATACCTACTAAATGCGTTACAGCAAAAAGATTTGTTACTACGACCTAGTTCTTCCGTGTATAGGTCTTCTGCAGATCCCTACACTGTGTCCATGTTGACTACCAGTCCACTCTAAACTCGGCTTCATAATTAATATGTCGGGAGTGAATAAACAGAACACCAGTTGAAGTTATCGCTGTATTACCATAATCAACGGCGGCAGCTTGCAGCATGAAAGTTATAGCGGAAAAGTATTCACCAGCCTCTGCCCCAGCTTCTAATAAATTTACATTTTTATTGTTATACAGGGATGACGGAAATATGTGGATTTTAATATTTATGCAAATCAGTTTGTCCCTTGAATTAATGTTTTGACCTTTCATGGTGGCATTGTAAAGCATAATAGAAGTGTGATTAGCGGATGTGACATCATCAATGCGTAAGCCTCTTTTATGTAGGAGAAACGTGTTGCTGAAAACCTTTAATATATCTGTTCATGCTTTTAATGAATTTAATCAAATGAAGTCATCAATCATTGCCACTACTTATGTAAGTTTAAATTACAAAAATGTAAGTTTAGTTTACACATTTTTGGTAAGGATTTCAGGGTTTAACTATATTCGGCTCTGACTATAATTTAGAACAGGGTTTTATTACAGCTTTAGTATAACTACTTACATCATGGTACATGATGAAAAATACACATGAAAACTCCTAGTGTTTAATAACGAGTATAATTCCATGCCATTACTTCGTTATTTTAAGTAGCACTAGCTATACATTGTGCGATACGATTCCTTCTCTCTTGTGGCACCACAGCTCTCAACGTTTTTAACTCTGCCTTAACACGTCCTCCTAAATCAGTATCTATCAAAGTCAATATGTAAAGAGCTTCTCTATATCAGGGCCACGTCTACCAACATTTGAGCAAAATGACCCGCAATTCTTCGTCTGTGTGCATCAGTATCCACTATTTCATTGTAAAATTCAGCCATTGGTTGTAAATCAACAGCGTTTCTATGCAAAATGAATAATCTGTCTGTTGGTCGATTTTCATCAACATAAGGAATGGGACCGTTGAAGGTGTTTGCGTAATAGTTTGGAACATCCTTCATGTTGTCCAACACAGGCGGTATCCCATCCCTATTATATGTCTTATCATAAATAGGAGCGTTCACTCTTATGTTATCATGATTTCCTCCCAATCGATAATTTTGCGTATCTGGATACGATATCTTTCTAGCTCTAAAACTAAATCAGCAGGTCCCAAAATACCTGGCACTAGATTGTCTGGACTGTAAGCAGCTAGTTCAGCGTCCTTGAAATGATTGTCAACTAATCGATTAAAAACCAGTTTCCCTACTGTCACAGTATGATATGTGCCTCTCTTCCAAAGCCTTGTTAGGTCAAATGGATCATAATCTAAATGAGTCAACTGGTCTTTCGTCAGAATATCCATCTCTAATCTCCACGAAGGGTAATTCTTTTCAGCAATAGCATTGTACAAGTCAGTGTTATAGTAGTCCGGGTCCTCAATGCTTATGGCTGCCGCTTGCGCATCTGTCAGGTTAAATAGACCTACATTCGTTCTAAAGTTGAATTTGACATAAAATCGTTCACCATGTTTATTGTACAATTCATAAGGATGGATTGCGAAGAGATCCATCTTTCTGTATCCATCAGGCAAACCAAAGTCCGAATTCAACCAGAGAAATGTGTGAACAAATTCTGGTTTTGATATCATAAAGTCCCACCTGGCATTATTGTCAAAAGCATCAGTACGCGGATTCCTTTTAAATGAATGTGCAAAATGTAGGATGTCCATTGGATCTCTGTAAAGGAATATAGGAATATTCAAGCACAATAAATCTAAGTTTCCCTGTTCTGTGTAAAACTTTATAGATATCCCTTTCGTTTCTCTGGACAAATCGCTTCCACCAATATTTTGTATAGATGTAGACAATCTTCCGACAAGGGGTGTTTTCTTCCCAATTCCATTGAATACATCCGCAGTAGTGTATTCTGAAACATCGTTTGTAACCTCGAAGTATCCATAAGCTCCAATGCCTTTAGCATGAACAAGTCGTTCTGGAATTCTTTCTCTATTGAGATGAGCATTTGCTCGAAATAATTGTTTATTGTTAAATAAGTCTGTGTTTAGAGTTACAGTATCTCTAATGTCTATTGGATCCCCAGTTGTTGTAGTCCACACTCCGATTGGTTTCTGAAAATAATACGTCGTTAAAATATCTGGGCTACATTTTATCCATGTTTTGAGAATGAATACTTGGAATTTTAATGATGTCAGACAAATTGGAGATTAAATTCCAATTAAAATGTATAGCGATCGTTCATTCAAGACAGACCTAAATGTAGTACAAAACACTGTAATGTATCCATGACCATGTAAATCAAAAATAATAGAACTCACAGGATGTCGTCGCCTAAAGTCGGGCAACTGTTTCGCCACAGCATCAGCGATCATAGATGTCTCATTATCGTATTGGTTGCTCTTTACATATTCCACAACAACACACAAACATACACAGACAACTAGAAACTTCATTCTGTATGCAGAAAACTAGTACAGAGTACATAAGAGTCACTAACAACGTATTATATAATAGTGCATAAGGGAAACTCGTGCCGATTATAATTTAAATTATTCGTTACGATCAATACTTTATTTCTTGACATGTTATGACTACATAATTAATGTTTTTGAATATCGAAGAGCTAATCTATGATTATATCTGACATAAAAGATCGATTAGATTAATTGTTTCATTGCTGATGCTTAATTTGACTTTTAGACACTGCAAACTTTTAGTCGGCCGACAGTTTGTTTGCGCTCATAGGACACATTACAAAAATCTGGTATTTAGCTGATATCAGGCTGATATGTAGGTATGGCGGAGTGCAAGGTAAGCAAAAACGTGTGAGAGCGTGAGGCATGCAAGGAACCGACAGTTACTGCGCACTGGTCCGAGTGAATGGTTCTCAACACCGTGTTTCTCTCAACCCCCTGCACCCCCGACCAGAAGAGGCAGAACTCAATTAGGGATTCCACCCAACAACCGATCCCTAAAGTATCAAGATTTTTTTTTAAATACCAACCATCGGGTCAACTGTCGGCCAACTATTTAGTTTGCCGTGCGCTCTCAAAGCTATAATGTATCACAATTTATCATTACTTTTAGCTCATGCTGCAACTTAATGGGGCATAAATCAATATAAAAAATTAGTAGAGGAAACGTGGGAGAGTTGTGAGAAGGACGATTTCTCTCTATAATAGTTAGGGAGCTGGCAACAACGGTTGTTTGTTGCTCACGAGACACTCGACTCGACTCGAGCTCAACTCGAGTCACTACCAGCCGCGGCCGGCGACGCTTGACGCGCGGTACTTTCAATATGACGTTTGTGTCCATACAATTAGAGTGCTTCTACACGGTGCATGTAGGTGGAGCAAGTTAACATGCGCAAGTGATCCGCGCGCACGCAACAGAGTACGCGGGTAGGTATTTTGCTTTGGTACATGTTCGAGTGACTTAATCCGCACCTTTTTAAAATGCATATAACCTGTGCATGTGCCTCATTATGCGGAAGCTACTTGCACTGTGTAGATGCACCCTAAAAGTAAGATGTTCTTAAGCATAAGTTGAATTTAAGTCATGTATAAATTATTGTGTTATTTTTTATTTAGTTGCATGGTTAATCAAGTTTCAAAACGTTGCATTTATAGTTTGTATGGGCATAGTGATTATAAAATTTAAATTATTATGCTGAACAAATTGTAATTTTAAGCACTGAGGAGAGTTGTTTTCTTACAACTTCTTTCTTATTACTTTAAATTAAAGTAATTGATATAATACTCACCAGGAATATGTACTAAGGACTGAAAAGGAGGAGAATTTCACCTCGATCTTTTTTATATGTAATACATGGTCACAACTCAGGTCGGTACAAGTCACAGCTTGTGTCGGTGGTAGGAGAGTTGTGATAGGGGGTGCGGTCAATTTTTTGTTGAGTTTCTCGGAAATTACGATTGTTTGATTAATTTTGGTGGTTGTTTTGAAAGCAGTAGGCGGAATGGCCCCAAAAGTAAAAATTGTCACAACTCTCCTAGGTCTCTCCTAATATAATGTACCACTCCTTAAAAAATCGACTATAATGTTTAGTTTCCACCGCCCATTTCCTCTTTCCTTCCAATAAATAATGTGTTGTATTTATGAAATAATTAACATGTTGTACCTACTTAATTATGTACTACTTATTTACTTTGGATGCTTGAGGTCATATTATGCAAGTAAGAAACTAAAAAGTAAACCTGCCTGTGTCACTACTCAAAAAATAAATAAGGACCGCTTTTATGTTTATTGAATTGAATCAGCATAAAAAGCTTTTGCATAGTTATTACACTACAGTCTTCCACTAGCGATGTTTCACATTTCAGTTCAAAATTTGCATTCTTCGTTCTAAGTCGTCCTTAAACATTGTGCTCTGAGATCATATCTCTCCTTTAAAGGTACCATCGCTTTAGCCTTGGCTATATTCAACGCTATCTTAACTCGTCTGCCTAAATCAGGATCCACTAATGTTAGTAACTTAAGCCCCTTCTTCTCGATATCACTCGGTACCCCTTCGAACGAAGCAGCAAAATTATTGGCTATCCTTTGTCGATGAGCGTCACTTTCTACAATTTCATTGTAAAACTCAGACATGGGTTGCAAGTCTACTGCAGTATTTTGCAAAACAAATAACCTTTCTGTTGGTCGAGCCTCATCAACGTAAGGCATAGGTCCATTAAAAGAATTAGGATAATAATTCGGTGCATCCTTCATATTATCCAAAACAGGTGGTTTTCCATCGCGATTATAATTCCTGTCATAAATAGGAGCATTGACTCTTGTATTTGCATGGTTTGCACCCAAACGATAATGTTGAGTGTCAGGGTAGAAAACTCTTCGAGCTTTGAAGAGAGAATCAGGTGGACCTACAATTCCGGGGACTAAGTTATCTGGATTAAAAGCAGCCTGCTCAACATCTTTGAATACATTGTCAACACGACGATTGAAAACTAATCGACCGACTGTTACGGTTCTGTATGTTCCCCTCTTCCATTGTCGTGTTAGATCAAATGGATCATAATTAATCTTCGTTAAGTCATCTTTCGTCAAAATGTCCATTTCTAATCTCCAAGATGGATAGTCACCCGCTGCAATTGCATTATACAGATCTCTATTGTAATAATCTGGATCTTCAGTTCCTATTGCTTGCGCTTGGGCATTGGTTAAATTGAACAACCCTATTTCAGTTCTAAAGTTGAATTTTACATAATACCTATCTCCCTTATTGTTGTAAACCTCATATGCATGGATAGGGAAATTATTCATCTTTCTATACCCATCTGGTAAACCAAGGTCAGATTGTAACCACATAATAATGTGCAAAATATGAGGTCTCATAATCATGAAGTCCCATCTCATTGTATTGTCAAATATTCCCGTACGAGGATTCCTTCTGAAAGATCGTATGAAGGACAAGAAGTCTATAGGGTCTTTGTACAGTATTGGTATATTTAAGCATATCAAATCAAGATTTCCTTCATTTGTGTAAAACTTTAAGGCTACTCCTTTCATTTCCCTGCCCAAGTCAGTGCCTCCAAGGTTTTGTGTGGCTGTAGAAAAACGCCCAACGACAGGTGTTCTTTTTCCAATACCATTGAATACATCGGCTTTGATATAATTAGATACATCGTGAGTAACTTCAAAATATCCGTATGCACCGACTCCTTTTGCGTGTACCACTCGTTCTGGAATTCTTTCTCTGTCGACGTGAGAAGTTAGAAGAAAATGATGTTTGTTGTTGAAGACATCCGAGTTCAGGGTAATGGTATCTCTGATGTCTATTGGGTCACCATTATGCTTGGTCCACACACCAATTGGTCTCTGAAGAATAATTATTAATGCGTTAGTATATGTAAAACCTTCTTTCTTAACGTATTAACTGACCTACTTTACGGTAAAAACCTTTGCAATATTTATATTTACAACCAAAAAGATCCATATGAAAAAATAGAAGATTATTATACAAATTACATACCGGGTGCCTGCTTCTGAACTCGGCCAACTGTTGCGATACAGCATCTACTGTTTCATTGGAACATTCATAACTATTCACATATTCTAAAACTATGAAGAAACAAACGCAGGCAATAAGTTTGCCCATTCTTGCGAAAACAATAGAGAGCTGATTGACTGCATCATATTTATATAACAGCACCGGGAAGAAGATTTTAAACTAATCAGCATAATGCCAGGAAGCGTTTATTTGTAGGTGTTAATTTACAAAAACGTCATTTCTGCATAATGGATAACATTTAACGATTTTACTTGTACCTACTGCTATAACAGTAGTGATTTATGTTTTCAGTAATTTCTCTCCTCTTACCTCTTCAATGGGCCTGTCTTAGTATCCGTGTATATTAAATTTAACCAAGGGTTTGTACAGTAGACAATTAGACCTTTGTAAAAAGTTCTTTTGAATCATATATAAAACTGTTAATAGCAGAAAATAGACTACGCGCCCACGTACCTTTAAAAATGTTAACAGTCAAAAGTTCATATACTTAGCGGAGCAGGATATGTCTATCAATATTGAGGTGTATAAAATTACTTAATAACAGTACATTATTTCCTTTAAAGAAAAATTATTTTAAACGAATATGTCCGTTCCACGTCAATCTGATTGAAATCAACACACATTTGAATTCTCTTGAGTTAAAAATTCAGTAATCCAGCTACATATTTACTATAGCTTAAATTCAGATCATGAAAGGGTAAATAAATAATTAAGGTGACTACATTAATCAAAATACTGGCAGAAGCAACAGAAAACCATACACGAACAAATTAAGGGTACCCACCCGCATATACCTTTGTGAAATGAATTATAGTACGCACATAACAACAATCAGGTCAGGAAAATCAGATTGATATCACAATTTTCTTTTTTTTAAATATCCAACTAGTAGCGCCATCTATATTTTCTATAAAGAACTACTAAGATCGCTCAAAAATACAGTCCACTCTAGTCCACTTAAAGTACCTAACTCCTTTATTTCCAAATTACCCACCAACGGGCTAAATGTTGCCGACCGACTGTTTAGTCTGCAGTTTGCAGGTACTAAGAGCTAAAGGTTTGAATAAAATCCCCGAAATAAAATATCAAACTCCTCTTTTCTTTTAATGTTTATATTAATTGTATTAAGAAAATCAATAAGAAAACTTCAAGGGTATAAGAAAAGTGTCAATAACTTTATTAAAATATTGAATGATGTATAATAGTTATATTTTTAGAGAAGACGGATTACATCTTTTGATACTGGCTGTTTAGGAGGTGCATCAGCTGTCGGCACATTTCTGATGGGTACATTTGGTGCAGCAGTGGCTTGAGCTGCAGCCTGCTCAGCAGCAGCCTGTGCTAACGCTACTTCTAAACCAACAGTGACTCGGTTACCCAAGTCACGGTCAATAAGATGCAGGAGCTTTAGAGCTCTCTGCACCACCGGCGGAGTGACTGGCACAAGAGATAAAACTACGTTATTAATAAATCGTTGTCTGTGTCCCTCATCTTCTAGAATGTAATTGTAGAAGTTAGACAAGGGTTCTAAATCAATAGCGTTACTTTCCAATACTTGTAACTTCTCCCTCGGTCTCTTCTCGTCTACATAGGGTATAGGACCATTGAATGAATTAGGCCAATAGTTGGGGGCATTCTTCATGTTCAGCCTTGTAGGAGGTGTTCCGTCGCGAATGTATGTCTTGGCGTACAAGGGCATATTAATGAAAATTTTATTGTGATTTCTTCCCAAACGATGATTTTGTGTGTCCCTATAGAACATCCTTCTGCCTCTGAACAAAAAGTCAGGTGGTCCAGGAATACCAGGCACCAAGGCTGCAGGGTTGTATGCTCCTTGTTCGACATCCCTGAAATGATTTTCAATGTTCTTGTTCAACACTAAACGTCCAATTTGCACGGTGAAGTATGTGCCATTCTTCCATAGTCTTGTAACATCGAAAGGATCGTAGTCGATAGTTTGAATGTCATGTGGTGTCAACACGTCCATCTCCAATTTCCATGCAGGGAAGTTACCCTGGTCAATAGCGTTGTACAAATCCCGATTGAATAAATCTGGATCTTGACCTTGTAAGACAGCTGCTTGAGCAGATGAAATTGCCGAGACTCCCTGCTCAGTTCTAAAGTTAAACCTGACATAGTGTCTCTCCCCATGCTTATTAGCTATTTCATAAGTATGTATGGGGAAGGCATCCATTCTTCTGTACCCATTAGGAATACCATAATCAGCCAGTGTCCAGAAGAAGTTGTGACTGATAACAGGTCTTTGAGTTGCTAAGTCCCACTGGCTTGTGAAATCAAATAAGTTTGTCTGTGGGTTTCTCTTGAATGCATGCACTAGGGTCAAGAAGAACATAGGATCTCTGTATAAGTAGACTGGTGTTGATAAACACAGTAAATCTAAATTGCCTTCCCTTGTGTAGAATTTAATCGACATACCTCTCAGCTCTCTGGCAAGGTCAGAGCCTCCTACGCTTTGCAAAGCTGATGATAACCTAACTACTAAAGGCGTTTTCTTGCCTATCCCGTTAAACACATCAGCGTAAGTGTATTTGGAGACATCGTTCGTTACTTCGAAATATCCGAAGGCGCCAGTACCCTTGGCATGGACAACTCTCTCAGGTATTCTCTCTCCATCGAAGGTCAACATAGTGTCGAGAAGCAACTGATTGTTAAATTGATCGGAGTTTATTGTTATGGTGTCCCGAATTTCAACTGGATCTCCAGTATTTTTGGTCCATAGTCCTATTGGTAACTGAAAAAAATACATTTAATTAAAATATCAGTAGACATGTTTGTTTTTTATTGGACAAATAAAAGACATTACAATATCTAATATCAAAATTTCATTCTTAGGATACAAGAATATAAGAAACGAATGCACCTACCGGATGGTCCCGCTTGAAGTCCAATAGCTGCCTCTGCGCCGGTTCGTACGTGACATTTGCATATTTGATACTTTCCACATTGACTACCACATAAAACAAACACGCAACGATCGACCACATCTCGGAATCGGCTGCGTGTTGCACACTTGCCTAACAAAACTAGCTTATATAACCTTTATTAATACGAGCTATTAAATCAGCAATTACTGTCAGTTAGTAATTTTGTTCATCATTATCATCAACCTTTACATTGTTGCACTATGTAAAGATTCTGAACGTACGTATGAGCTATAATCACCACGTCTTCTCAAGTGACTGCATAAGATCAGTTCTACACCACCAAAGATGTTCAATAATAGCTGGGTCCTACACTCTAACGTGCCCCTCGAAAGTACGTACAAACTTAGAAAAGTTGAATTGGTACAACGACGACGATGTTAAATTCATACGCTATGGAATCAATTACAGCCTCTTGTAATTGAAAGACAGGTTCTTTAAGAGGACGAATTGGAATTTTTGGCGCCAAGGATGTCAATTTTTCTCAGTAAATACAAAACGGATCAAAATACAACTTGGTTACCTGAAAGTTCATGATATAAACCTTATTTTGTTAGTTGTAGAAACATGATTAGGTAACTTTTATAACAGAGAAAAATATATCAAACATATACCTTTTTAAAAGAGATTCACATATTATGGGCAAACGGGACCGATTTAAGCCTCTTAACTTTTTTAGTAGTTGAGTATATACATACTCTTTAAAATTGTAGTAGGATTTTTTATTAAATTATCATTTCTAAATATTAAAATTACAAAACCATTTTGTCGCTTACGACTTTTAGTTATAAGCTAGCGCGCGTATTGTTATCCTCGCCCCACTCAGACGCTCCGACCCCTTTTGGCGCCTTGGATGCGCGTGCCGGTTATGGAATTATTGTTGACCAATTCCTCGCCTTAAGCATTAGGCCACCGTGCACGACTGCGATTATTTTCCTAAAGCACTTAAAAACAAAAATTAAAGCTATTTAACTTCTTGTCTTTGTTTTACATTCTGTCTTTCTCTCCCTCTTATTGTTCCTGCTTATCGCATTAGTATTTTTCGTGCTCATTTATTAGTTACCATTTGATGGTTCACAATAACCTTCAAAAACGTGATTAAATTGTTCTTTACAAAAACAAATTACTATCTTATTTATCATTCCATAAAATGAAACTCAGCCCTTAATCATTTATTTTGAACCAATTTGACTGGCAATCTTACAAATTATTGGTACACAATGCAACATAATTAAAACAATAATTAGCTAATCAGAGGAAATGCGTGATCTATGATTGGATAATGATATCGTTGAAATTTTGCGAATTTACTTGGAACACAAAATAGTGATTATTTACATTAGATCTGATGGTCTAACAATGTACATGTTGATCTAGTCAAAAAAGATATTACCCGTCGTACTACAAAAACTTTTAAACGTCTGTTAAACACTTGTCTAAACAATGTCAGATTATGACGTTGAAATAAGGTCCATTTTGCAGCCTCAATTTTTAGACAAGTGTTCAACAGATGTTTAACTTCTTGTAGTAAGGCTGTAAATACTGAAAGCCGACCCCAACATAGTTGGGAAAAAGGCTCTGAGACGATGAAGGCTGTAAAGTTTTAAATAAACAAATAAATCGTATATTTTTGATAGCTTTGTATCTGTGTATATTTTGTATCTTTGTATATTTTGTATCTTCATGACGTCGATGACAGCTTGGGCAGCCATTATCTGTCCAGTAAATATTGGTCGTTTAAAGTATGCTTTATGTAAACGGATTTAAATTTAAATAAATTCATACTTATATGATCACATTTCCAGATTGGACCTAAGTATTGTGGAGCTTTCAACACATGGCATTTATAAGCTCAGACATAACTGTTTGAAATAAAAAATTGCCGTTTTAGTACCTACATTCGTTGAAATAACGTGATTTATAATGTAAATAAATCTCAGTTAAGCAAATGTTTATAATTGGGCCTAAACAATTATTTCTGTAACAAGAAGATTACAAAATAATTTAACAAAGTTATGAATGTTGCAAAATAATTGAATCGATAATAATACCCCAAAGGAAATGCAGGTAACAGTGTACAATTATGTGTATTTTGGGTTGATAATTTCATTCATGTATTTTTATCTATTGGAAAAATAAATAAAACAAACAAATCCTTATTTATAACATTTAAATAAATATAGAACTATAGTAAAAATAATACCACACCCTTTTGGATCTTATTTATTTAAAATTGGTATTCATATATTCATATCCATCTAGTATGACAATCAATAACAGTGCCAAAATTGGTTGAACAAAAATATATCACTGGCTAAATGAACCAAACAAATGAAACATTAATGTTCTTTTATTTCAATTGACTAATGTTCGCTGTGTACATGTTTTGCTTGATATTTCTCAGGAGCAGGATCAGCGGTTGGCACATTCCTTTTTGGTACATTTGGTGGAGGAGTCGCTTGAGCTGCAGCCTGCTCAGCCGCAGCCTGGGCCAAAGCTACTTCTAAACCAAGGCTGACTCGACTACCCAAATCCTGATCAACAAGATACAGGAATTTTAGAACCCTTTGCAACACCGGCGGAGTAACGGATCCAAGAGTTGCAACGATAGTTTGGATGAATCTCTGCCTATGGGCTTCATCCTCAAGAATATGATTATAGAAATAATTAAGAGGCTGTAAATCAACAGCATTACTTTCCAGTACAAGAAGTTTCTCTCGAGGTCTCTTCTCGTCTACGTAAGGTATGGGACCGTTGAACGAATTAGGCCAATAATTGGGAGCATTCTTCATATTCAGCCTAGTAGGAGGTGTTCCGTCGCGAATGTATGTCTTGGCGTACAATGGCATATTAATGAAAATTTTATTATGATTTCTTCCTAAACGATGATTTTGAGTATCTCTGTAGAACATTCTCCTGCCTCTGAACAAAAAGTCAGCTGGTCCAGGGATACCAGGGACCAAGGCTGCAGGGTTAAATGCTCCCTGTTCAACATCTCTAAATTGATTTTCAACGTTTCTGTTTAATACTAATCGTCCAATCTGGACTGTGGAGTATGTGCCATTCTTCCACAGTCTAGTAACGTCAAATGGATCGAAGTCAACTTTTTGTATATCTTCTGGTGTCATCATATCCATCTCTAATCTCCAAGCAGGGAAGTTACCCTGTTCAATTGCATTGTACAAATCTCTATTGAAGTAATCTGGATCTTGACCTTGTATTACTTGTGCTTGTTCATTAGTCAATGCTGAAAACCCTTGTTCCGTTCTAAAGTTGAATCTGACATAGTGTCTTTCCCCATGCTTATTAGCAATTTCGTAGGTATGAATTGGGAAAGCATCCATTCTTCTATACCCGTTGGGGAGACCATAATCAGATAATGTCCAAAAGAAGGTATGGGCAAGAGCTGGTTTTAACATGACTAAATCCCAGCGACTCGTGTAGTCTACCAATATGTTGGTTTGCGGATTTCTTTTAAAAGCGCGGACTAAAGACCAGAAGAACAGAGGGTCTCGATATAAGTAGACAGGAGTCTGTAAGCATAAGAGATCTAGATTTCCTTCCCTGGTGTAGAATTTTATAGACATGCCCCTTAATTCTTTGCTGACGTCAGTCCCGCCAAGACTTTGAGCTGCATTTGAGAATCTAACTACCAATGGCGTTTTCTTGCCGATCCCATTGAACACATCGGCGTAAGTGTATTTGGAGACATCATTTGTGACTTCAAAATACCCGAAGGCGCCAGTACCCTTAGCGTGGACAACTCTCTCAGGTATTCTCTCTCCATCAAAGGTCAACATTGTATCGAGAAGCAACTGATTGTTGAATTGATCAGAGTTTATCGTTATGGTGTCTCTTATCTCGACTGGATCTCCAGTATTTTTCGTCCATAATCCTATCGGTAACTGCAAAGTCAAAAACATAATGTTACACTTTATTGTTTAATACTAATTATCTCATTCGTGAATACTAAAGCAGTTTGCGAAAATGCTACTAACCGGATGATCCCGTTTAAAGTCCAACAGCTGCCTCTGCACAGGCTCGTACGTCACATTTTGGTAGATCACACTTTCCACATTCAGTATCACGGAAAATAAACACGCCACGATCGCTTTCATGTTGGAAATCAAGTGCGTGTTTCAATGTTTTTCTACTTAACTCCTTTATATAGGCTTTGATAATTTGTGAACAATTATATGCCTCTTTGTCTGCGTTAATCTGTATTGTGGTTTCATGATTTACTATTTAAACATTAGTAATTTGTAAGTAAATTGTTTCGCTATGTTCTTTTTGATTTAGGGTCCCGTCAATATTATGTTTTAACCTAGCCTAATTCTAATGAATAAGAAATATAGGCATCCTTGTTCTGTAACATTTTTTTTATTATAAAAAAAGTGTCTGGGTAACTTCGAATGATTGTAAAACGATACAAAAGGGTAAGGTACCAGTTTAAGTATACGAATCAGGTAGGTCACGCCATCACATGTGAAAGACTAGGCCTTTTACATTGATTTACAAAAACATTAATGGCCGTTTAAGCTGAAAATTAGAGGGGAGGTTAGACCCGGGAGAAGGCTATAGGAGTTTTTGTCACCATCCGGTTACGGAAAGTATTTATCTCGGGACGAGTGAAACCACAGACGTAAGCTAGTAAGTACTTAATAATAACGAATAATACAAAATAACATTTTGTAGCAGTTGTAGTTACAGGTAATAAAATCTACTCAATAAATAACATAATAGAAGGATATGCGTGTTGCAGCTACTCCTACTATGTATTATGAAACGTTGAATTGTTAATGTAAGAACGATTTAAACATATTATCGAAATATATGATCATCAGAGTATCCTCAATTTGATACACATAAACCAACAGTCATTCAATTATCAGAATACTGACCATTTATCAATTTTAGTAAAGACCTAGAATAGAGGAGTACCAAAGGGGAGATTAGCCTCTTCAAGTGGCGTGCACTTGGAGAGGCCTATGTCCAGCAGTGGACTGCGATAGGCTGATGATGATGATGATGATGAAAGAAAGGATTTGAATTAATATTTCAAGTATAATTTCTAATCATGAAAATTCATAAAGGCTGTAATGATTTGCAAAAATGTCAAAACAATATGGCTTTATAAACCTGTCAACATCAAATAAAGTACAAGTTGACCTTGACAAAGAAATGTTCGTTCTTTACGATGTCGTAAATAAGAAGCAAGGATGGCGAAGATATTGAGTCCCGGGAAATCGAAGGGGTAATAAATTCTGTTTCTTTTTTCGTCGAAAGGTTGAAAGAAAGTGTAGGGTGTTTCTGAAAGTTGGATATGAAGTTAAAACAAAACCGCATGCAGTAGCGGTTTCACCCGCTTCCTATAGGAACTACATCTCGCATCTAGATAAAAAGTGGACTAATTTTTATTTTGATATAAATGGTATATTATGCTAAGTTTCATTAAAATCAATTCAGGCGTAAGTGCGTGAAGAAGTAATAAACATGTAATAATAAGAAGTAATAGACATAATGAATCTTGCACGAGTAACTTGACAGCTTCAAACAAAACATAACCTTTCTTGCTTCATTTTTATGTGTTCCATATTTCCTCATTTTTTCCTATTCAATGTATGGTATGTGGGCCTTTTTATTGTAATTTGATTTGTAGATATGGCATCTTCTGTCTGCAGATACACTAACTCCCTCAAGGATATATCTAATAATATTCGTGTATGAGCCTTTTCTCGGAACTGTTTTATTCGTATTTATTTATATGTATTGCTTCCACCCACGACTTTGTCTGCTTGATCTTCAATTTGTGCTCCAATTTCGACTTATTAAGAGGTTTTATGTTGACATACAATAGTTAAGGAACTGCTTCTATCTAAATAGTCTGATAAAGCCGAGTAATCTTTCTTATAGTAATAGTAAATCTTTGTTTAATAATAATGGCAACATTACAAAACAAAACACAACATGAGAAAAAAACATTACGTTTCAAATATTGAACGTCAATATTCATAACGTTCCATCGAATGACCGTTACGTTCAAAATAATTCATCATCCGTGGCATTCTAATCGAAAGTGATTGATTGGAGCGCGAATATGTAAACACTATCAAGTATTATACAATATACATACATAGACTATGTATATGTTATGTTTACTCGCGTAATGGACTCTGTTATGGGTTTCTTATACCTATCAATATTAATAAAGAGATAGATAGGAAACCTAAGTTGAGAACGTATAGGTACGTAGTTTCAAGCAGGTCTATCATAGTTTTATCTAGAAAGCCATTAAAAAAAGCTGTGTAAGGATTTAAACATGTCTTTTTTTTTCAAATCGGAAAAGTAGTTCCTGAAATGAACCAACGGAAAAACTCTTCAGCTTTATAATCTTTTATTCCACTATCTGCAATTCATACCTCAGTAATTATTCAATCGTCTATTTCTGCGGAATGAATATGACTGAATTATTAGCGTAAAGAAATCGATTAAAACTGTGACCTACTTATTGAATATCTGCATTGAAATTGCCGAAGATATTTATAGATAGCAATAAAAATGAGTGAAGGGGCCTCACTTTAGCTATGGCTCTATATAAATACACCTTACTCTGATTGGTGGAAAAATTATGCCTATTCAAAATTTTATTTTCGTGTAATACAATTCTAGATCCCTAGCTTTGTTCTTTTAACTTTCAAGAAAAGGTAAGAAACACACCTAGGTGCTGGTAAGTGTTTAAGATGAAGATGCCTGTTGAATAATCTAAAGATTGTTTAAGCAAATAATTGTTTCAGTTTACTGCATAAATAGCTACAAAAAGCCTCTAATTTGGTTGTCAAAGCTGATGCCGTTAATTTTATAACACCTGCGACCTGCATAGAACAATCGATGTTGAATGTCTCGCGATTCTATTTCAGGAACAGGGCGACACAACCTTAAAAACGACCTTACAACGTAGAAGATAAGGTTGAAATTTAAATAAAAACCTATATTCATATTGACCTGAGTCGGATCGGGAGCAGAAATAGGTCAGCCGGGGTCGCTGTCTCACTCCAATTCTTTTTAATTGGTAAAGTACCTATTCTATGTATGATGGTTTCACCTGTGGAATTTAGGCTATGAAGTTTTTTTGAATATTAAATACATAATTTGCAAGAACTGAGATTTTTTTACTGAAACGTGGAATAAGTTTGGTAGGTATTTATTTATTAATTCTAAAGGCTCTTATAAATACTAACTTTAACTAAGTAATAAGACGGAAGGTACTGTACTACTTTGTGGTAAATATTTTGTCTAAAATGAAAAGAAAAGTAGTTTGTGTTCTTGCAACAAGTGTGATACTTTTTGAGAGCTTACGAAATGAATATTTATTTTAACAATGCATTTAAAATAACTCGAAATCTTCAGCCTCGTTGACATTTCACCGAATTCAAAAGTAAGAACGATTTCGGATGCTATAAGATATTTGCATTTTAATGAAAGGAAAAGAAAATTTCAATTCATAAAAGTCGATTTTTCTAAAGATTTTAAACTCTCTAAAGATTTCCGAGTCTTTACCCTAAAATATTTTTAATTAAATGTCTTTAATATGAAGCACCTACATTGGCCAATTTTGTTCTAAAACAAGACAAACATACCCAATGCTGATGGTTCTAAAGGGGAAAAATATTACCACCCTGTACCAAAAGTTCAGTATACCTACACTTGTATTACACTTCCAAACAATAAACCAATCTTCACAAACAAAAAAGCTCTTATTACCTCCATTCATAATTAAACTGTAAGTACGTGCCACATTACAAAGACGTGACACTTTGACTAAAGTTCAAAATTAACTATAAATGAGCAATCTACTATCAGAATATTAGAACAAAGAATTAGCATTCAGGAACTCAGTTCTAAGATCGTAAATGGTACGACTACTATAAGATTGTTGCCATCTAAAATTTCAAAAGACCCGTCGGATCACTAGAAGACCAACTTAAGAAGACCTCCCGCCCCTACCCCTTGTAAGACAAAATGTACGTGTTAGGGGGAAGATAATAAGTTCGCACGGCTCAAGTTTTAATGGTCTGACGTCACGTTTGTGTAGGCAAGTCGTAAAGACTGAGTGCATTTACACCGCAGCAGTGTTTTAGTACCTACTTAGACGTGGTTGCTAACAAAGAATACTTCTATTATAAAGTAAGTAAATAAGTAAGTATTTTTTTAGTTATTAATCTAAGTCGGCCATCCACATAGCTAAAGAGTGAAGCAAATGATACTATTGCTAGTGATTAAACAAAATAAAAGAATTATTATTAAAAAAACAAAATACCCGACTGCACACTAAAAAAAGAGTAAAACAAGCCCCACAATAATATTGATCAATACAACTTTACTGAATATAATTTATAAATATTGATGGAAAGCATCGCAGGCGGGGACCAACAGAGGCTCATTTATAGTCATTTGGGTTGTGCACCATTTAGCAGAATTTTCGTTGGTGGCGGTCAAGGTGGTCCCCGCCTGCGATGCTTTCCATCAATATTTATAAATCATATTCAGTAAAGTTGTATTGATCAATATTATTATGGGGCTTGTTTTATAAAACAAGCAATATAAACTTGAGATATAGGCACAATTTCCTTTCTAGGTCACGCAGCCGAAAAAATGTTTCTAAATGCCTTATAAAATATCGGCGTTCCAATCATCCAATCTATTTATATCGTCGCTCTATGGCAATTAGTTACTCCATATAATTTGTTATTCTCGTCTCAGATTGTCCAATCAAAACTTATGCAGTAATAATAAAAAGAAAACAACCTCCCAGTGTTAGGAGAAATTCGAATTAATAGGTCCACCTTTTTATGGGAGAATAAAATCTCAAGTTACTGCATACTCATACTTAACGACCTTTTCACTTTATTCCTCTATTATAACAGGGATGTTAAACTGTGGTTAATTCTATCTAAGTTAATAGGATTTCAGAGGTCAACAACCATTGGATTACTGGTAGCCGCAATTCCTGGCACAAAAAATCGGTAGGTATCGATTGATTCTATTACTATAATAGTACTTGACCCAGAAAAATGAGATTGGGTTCTTAGATATTTTGAATTCGGTTTGGTTTGTTTATGATAATAGACTCGTTTCTATATATAACCTCTGAGTAAATGTCAGTAAGTACCTCAAAATAATAGAAAACCTTCGTGTACTCAGTCCCTTTCTTTCTTTTTTATATTATACAAATTGTCTACAGTACATTTACCACAAAAAATACATGTTAATAAATCCCTGTACTCCAGATTGATGCGAAAAGTAAGTAAACAAGTATATAGTACTTAATCAACGCAGGCATACCCGGGGGAAATAACATAGTAGGCTTTGTAAAACGGCCCACGTCATCTTGTCTACATTTTTAACGTGTTAGCAAATATAATTGGATGAGCAATGATAAATTGGACGTGGAAAAAAACGTGGAAACTACAACACTTTCGTCTGAATTAATTAAAGAGTGAAGTCGCTGTAAATTGTATTATTATTTTGTAAAATAACTTATTTTCCTAACACTAAGACGACAATGCATGGATAAGAGTAAAATTTGGAGACTTTGATTGTCTTTGTAGTTTTGTGTCTGCGTCATATTTGATGCTTAATTTTTTTTGAGTATTTTAATCCTCATCCCAATATATGGTCCGATTTTCAGTCAGGGCCTGACTTTTATTCATATCAAGAGTTACAATATACCCCAAAGATAAATGTCTCAACGCACAATTACGTTTCTAGATAAAGTACCATATTACCATCCACATAATTTCAAAAAAATATCCGACGCAGTATATACTACACCCAAAAGGTGGCCATCAATTTCCAACAAAGGATATAAATTTCCATTTAAAGCAGCCAGGAAAGTTGGCAAGAGAACGCCATTCGTTCGCACCTCAGTTTTACGGAATACCGAATTCAGCCATTGTCTTTGCCAAGCTTAGTATAAAGGGTGAGTCGTATTAACAGCGGTTTCATAAGTGACAGCGATGAAAAGGGACATATTTTTAGGGTGACTTTGCGTCAAAGACAACACTTGTTTGTCACCAATTTTTTTAATGCAATGTCTTTCAGAGTATGTTCAGAGTCATTTCATCTTTCAAGGAGGTGTCCCATTTAGATAATAATACCTTATACAGAAATAGTAACAACGCAAATTCAGGTCATACTGTTGAACTACGTATTGAAATACATAATGACATAACACGTTATCTTAACCTGGTATGCTTACCAACACATTTATAATCACCAGATTACCCAGTAACGCTTAAACAAGGTATAATATTGGTGCCCAAAGAAAGTCGCTACGCCTTAGTCAACCACTTTTATCACCGCGTCCACTATAACCATAGCCCTACTATAAGCTCGTCTTTAAACTCCTCCGTGGGCGGGGAGGGGGGAACACCCCTTATGACGTCACACCAAGATCAAGGCCAGACATCTACGCTTCACCATTTTTTCTCGACTTAATTGCTCGAGCAAAGGAAATTTTAGGAGCTTGTACTTAATGATGCTTGCAGGGTCAAGTGTTTCGTGTATTTTGATCGATTCAATGTTAACGAAATCAGTGTTTCGAGAGGCAAGTCGTTTTGTGTAAACGATGGCGATTAATGCTTAGGGTGTGTTTGTATTGCGAGCATTCGTTTGTGATGGTATTTGTTTTTTTTTTTGTGAGGTGTTTTCTTATTGATGGTCTGTTTTGAATCTGCTATGTGACTGTATTCATTTGTTTTCTTTTACATCCACGATAATTTTAATGCAATGCATTCTGTCAGCGTATTGACGTCATAAGCTTAAAATCGAGTAAGCCTTGAGTTAAGCCTTAAAGTCTTTTACTAGCTTATAGACTAGCGTATTGACTCCAAAAATTATGACGATTTATCAGCAGCATGCTATTAACAACTACCAGACTAAGTTTTAAAATATTTCAGCTTAATCAATTTATCATGAAAATGCGCGTAAAATGCTGTCATCCATCAATTTGATAAAAATAAATGTTAACTTTTCATTATTTATAAATATATTTTTACCTAACAGAAAGGCACTTTTTCTTTCGTCTTTACCTGAAAAAGAAAAAAGCTGTGTTATAAAGGGTTTACTTGATAACTTAGTTCCACAGTTTTCCAATAGGGCGCGCCGTACGTAGGCGGAGTTTTCACCCACGGAGGTTTTATTGCACCCCGTTTGGTCATTGTTATTATAATTATTGGGGCATTGACCTCGTATTTATTTGCGTTTCATGTAAAGTTTATTACTTAATTGCTGACTGAGTAATGAAGGAAATGGGTGGTGCTTATACTCAATCCTTGGAATAATGTAAAGTGTTATTTATTTAAACGTCCATTAAACGATTTTGACTCGAACAAATATGATTCATTTGGATATGGAATGAATGATCGATAATTTTAAGCTATGGCAATTGAAATTATTTAAGTAGAGATTTAAAAGTAAGTAAAAAAAAACATAATTTTTGTCCCATTAACACGGTTTCAAAAGCTATTTCCAAATATATCGTCAGATCAAACGCGTTCATGTAACCCTGCAAACGCTCAGCTCAGTAGTAAAAGCATCATAAATTACTCCTAACCCTTAGGGCTTTATTAATAGTTTTAGTACGAAATATATCGTGCCAGTGTAACATATTACATCTCTTTTGTAACACAAACGTTTGTAGATATAAAGGCAAGATTTCATCGATGTATGGCAATATGACGCGGACAAATTTTTATTCTAGTCTACTCGTTCTTTTTTTTTTATGGCATCTCGCAGTTCAGCCTAGGGGCTGTTGACTGCTCGAACGAGCCTCGGCTGACTACCAGCAAAGGGACAGGCTAGATCATAATTTAGGGGCGTTTTAACTTTAATGCTCAGCTACGCGGGCTAGCTAAGCAAGGGTCGGGGGGAAACAGCAACAAATTGCAAACATTTTTATAATGTCCGCGAAACTGCAACCTTAGTGCGAAAAAACATGCTAGTAGTGGATTCGCGCCAATGACGAACGCGTAGACTTTTTTCGCGAACATTTACACGACAATTTTAGTGGAATCTCTTCATAAAAGGTACACTAATCAACAAGCTGAATGTATTTTTTGTCTTGTATGTTATCTTGGAAAACAAGATGTTTTTCACGTAAGATCAAGGTCACACAAGAAATTAATCAATGCTAGTTTCAGAGGATATTCATCTTTGAATAACATTTATAAATCAAATAGTCAATGAATGGTTTGAAAGCCTTAGATAAAAAAGTGTGTACCAATGTATTTTTATTTTGTACTGTTAAAGGGACCTATTTTTATAGCTTTGGCAGCAACTTGTCATGTGGGTATTTTATTACTATTATGCACAGAATAAAATAACAAAAATGCTACAATAGTATCGTAACCATTACCTATAAAATTCTACCACAAAAGCACGATGCATAAAATACTATCGTTTGATCTAAAAAAATCTACGACATCAAAAACAACTTATTATGACCTTGGATGTTCGCCGTCGCCATAAAAAGCTACTATAAATAAACAAAAGCATTAAAAATGTTATGGGATGTAACGCAAATGTATTTCCAAGCCACTCCTTGAATCAGATCATAAAGTTCTTCACGTTCATTCCTGAAACGAAACATTAAATCAGTTGCTTTGTATGCTTTAAGAATGCGACTGTTCATGATCCTTTATAATGTAATATCAATTTTTATTCAACTTTTATTTCGTCAAACACATCTCGATATCAATTCAGACTTGTATTCCCCGATTTAGGTATATTACACCACTATCAAGCATACTAATTATTATGAAGTTGTACTCTATAAACAGCAGTAAATAATATCGTTATTGGTTAATGTGAAATATACAGTACCTAACGAGCCATGAAAAAAAACTATTCATTTGTATATTGTTAAGTCTATGATTGTGTTAGCGGTTGTTTTTTTTTCACTAAGTTTAAATAAATAAATCAAATGGAATGGTTTTACTCTGTCAGTCTTTAGGTAAATTATCACATTAAATTAAAAATACCTAACATTTTAAATTAAGCCTTTTCAGTTCTGAGAAAGCCAAGTTTCTTACAAGTGCCAAACTAGGGTGAAAAACACATTGATTTTGCGGTTTACGCAACCGTCCCAAATAGGGCTTCACATTTCTGTATCAAATCAGAATCGAATCTAGGCAAATGGGCTAATATCTAGACTATTTAGATGAGAGAAAAAGATTAAGTAAGGTACCTACATATATAAGTATGATATAGAGGGAAAAAAAGTTTAATAACATAAGAAAATCGAATGAAAATGATACTACAACTATCAGAAAGATCGTGTGCTGTTTTAAAGGCTCTATTAAGGCCAAAAAATCTTCATTAAACTAAATGGAGCTTAAGATTGGATGGTCCCAAAAGTCATTAAAGATGTGAAAATCAAGGCTGAAATTCAAAATATATGTAGGCTTAATTAACATTAATCTTAGCAGCCTTGCCCTAACCTGACTCAACCGCATCTGGCGTGCCCATTAAGGAATGTTCTAGATCTTTCCCGGCCCAGTAAGATAGACATTTCTGAGAGGGTAGGCGTTTAAGCGCAGACCTATTTAAGCTTCGAAGAATTTAACAATATTAGGTTTTCAGTTACGTAAGAGGTCTTATTCTTTCATTTTCTTTTTGTGTACATGCTAGTGATAAAATTAGATATGATTTACTTATTGAAATTTTGAAACTGTCGTTTTGTAAAAAGGGGACACTACCGAGGAAAAATCAACATTACACATTTTTTTTCTTAAGAAACACATAACATTTTCATCTACATGATGCTGCAAAGACCAAATCTTGGACATTTCAAGCACCTATCCTAAAAACGACCTCTTAATCTAACCACACAAAAGTCTTAAAACCTCCGAAATTTTCTCTCCGCGCATTGTACATACTTAGCAAGTAACAATACGAGTGTGGTATCGATCTGCCCTTCACCTTGACGCCGCCCTAGGCCTGGGATCAACAGAAACGCGCCTATTACGCAGTACTGCTCCGAAGATGTAAATACACTGAGTATTCTATGGGAACTGCTTGGTGATTATTCAGGTATCGTGAGTAGATTAGTTAGGATCGTTTGAGTGTCATTTGTTTTTATTATTTAAGTTTTGTGTTCTGGTGTTCTGAGTGTCATTTGTTTTTTTTTTCTTTGGGAAGTGTACTTACTTTTAATGGCCGAAATTGTTCAGGCTTTAATCAGTAAGATAATGATGGTGCGCACATTATATGTAGATCAAATATTCAGTCGATATAGACTAAAAAGTTTGACTGGATTCATGATTACCATCAAAATAAAGTGAAGGCTAACTATCGAGTGTTAGATAAGTTTAGTGTGCAATGTTCGGGGTTTTTTAAGGATTGTAACCTATGTTCTTCTATATAACTTTTTGTTATTGATTGTAGTAACGTTCCGCATGTCATACTTGAATCCTATCTGATTTAGAACTAAAATACAGGTTTTAAAATTGTACTGACTTCAAACTATACCTACAATAAAAGTATATAATTTAGTGCAATGTTTAAATTCACAGTTAACACCAGATTTTGAAGGCATTTTACTTTACAGTTAAAACCCTCTAAAATTAAGATTCCAATAATCGACTTAAGAAACACGTTTAATACGAAACTTCATTACGTATTCAGAAGTCGAAAATGCGTATTTAGTAACTACGCATCAACCTCACGGCTGAGCAAACACCGCTCTCTCAATTACTGAGAAAGTACTATAACGCAATATTTTACTACTGAAATTCAGAATTCGTGAAACCTACTGAGGTTTGTATTTAATGAAAAGTGAAATTCTTATTATGCCACCTACGCTTGCTACGGGACTACGAGGACCTACGAGCTACGCGCTACGAAAATCGGATCATTACTTTTACACTTGGGGACAGTTTACTCGAGTCAATTACAAAAATATGTAAATTAGAGACTTAGAAATAGAAAGTAGAAAATTCTGCTAGATATTTAGTTTTAGTATGAAGTGTACTAGAGGAGGAAAAATCACCTGTGGTCCGATTTAAAAAGTACGAAATTTGGTGTTAGAGGTGCAGATTTTTTTGTAATATTGGTATACTGAAAAGTCAACTTAACGCTGATATTAACAGTTGTAAAAACGTAGATGAAATATAAATACCCATAAAAGTAACATAGGTATACAATAACTAGGAAAACCTACCAAAAAGTAACAACAATACCTATGTTACAATTACACAAACTGATAGTCCTCATTTTATTTGCCACTAAGTTTACTAAAAACCGCGTAGTAGTTCCAAGAAATAGTGGTGGAAGGAACGAAGAACGGTTTCTGACTTCATCACCGCAGCGTACGTTCATATTGATTTGAACCCTCCAGCATGGCATTAGCATATTTAGTCAAGTTCGAGAGGTTGGTAGGAATACGTAAGTAATTTAGGTACTAGAAATTTTATACAGACCTACATTATTTTTTATTGTTTTGAGGATTTATCCTTTTCAATACTATAGAGGAGTTTTTAGAAACGGTTGTTTATATGTGAGCTAAAAAGAAAAAAAAGAATTAAATAATATGCTGGGGTGATATTTTCGTGTATATGTGAATACTGGTTGAATTAATGGCTTTGTATATTTTAACAATAGACTCTTGAAAATTGAAATAAAAAAAAAGCTAAGACCAAAGAAGTCCATTAAATTATGCTGAAAAAAACAAAACAAATAAAAAACATAATTTAAATAATTAATTCAGTTGTAAAATACACGATATAGCTTATTATAATTTCTGTCTACTACTAAAATAGAATTACTTAACTTGGGTATTATTCTCGAGATAGTAAATTATGTAAGAGGGATTTATACCCGGTGATACTAAAAATAGCATTTGGTAATACCAAAAACCTTTCTGAAAATTGAAATCTTAGTATAAATAGAGAAACTTAACCTAAGGATAAAAGAAAATATTTATTTTCAAAGCTTTTAAAATTATACCAAAACATGTTACAATTTGTTTTTTGTTGTAAACATACATGATATATTTGGTTGTTAGTTTTAAAAACATGTGATGTCGACTAAACAAAACTATTCAAGGTTATGTTGGTAGATTATTGAACTCCTATTAAATAATCATGAATCTAAAGTTAATATCCCTACTAATATTATAAATGCGAAAGTAACTCTGTCTGTTTGTCTGTTACGCTTTTACGTCTAAACCACTGAACTGATTTTAATAAAATTTGGTACAGAGATAGAGTCGACCTTGAGAAAGAACAAAGGATAGTTTTTATCCCGGACTTTTGAAGAGTTCTCTTGGAAACGCGATATAATAGAACTTGACGCGGGCGAAGCCGCGGGCGGAAGCTAGTTATATTATAAAGATGCAAAAAATTGTTTGTTTGTACCTTAAGGTTTCGAAACTATTGAACCGATTTGAATCACTATATCACTGTTGGGAAGCTATTTTATCCGGGTACATGCAGAAGTTCATGTCTCTTATTGACTAACTTGGTCATGTTTATTCTTAAACCAAAGATTATGCATTTAAAAAAAGTATATAAGAAAAATAAGAATAATAAGTATTTTTCCTGATTTTAATTTGCATATTTATTATATGAAAAGTAAAAAACATATTTCATATAGCCACGCGTATTATTTTGTTCTGGGTGGAATAAATTGCAGATGTTGTCACAAAAGCTATTTTTAAACTCCCGACGTTACTCGCGCTTTCATTTCAAATTGAAATCTCATTATCTCGTGTAGGAAAATGCGCGAATGAGATACAATATACTGTGACAAAAGTACTTTTTACTGATGAGCAAGGCGCAAGCTGTACAAATTAATAAATTGCTTTAGTTTTATAATTGAATGTGGTTATAATAATATCTGTATATTTTTGATTTTGATAAAAACTTGATCCTAGAAAATTTTATATTTTGCTCTATAAGTACTTTCATATATTAGTAATCAATCTATTACAATGAGAACAATTTTCATTCTCAAATACGAATAAAACGAAATTTCCTAAATACACAGCACTATTGAAATAAATAGCTTTAAAAGACTACAACCGTGGCTGTTTCAGCATTTTGTCTGCCATTTCAAAGCGATTCCGTAATGGACAATGTTTTTTATTCCACGTTCTCATAGAAAACACATTATTATCATTTGTTTCGGCATAATCTTCGAATATGTAGCCAACCGGACACGCCATTGCAGGAAATTTTCCTCTGCCAAAGGTCTATGCTTCTGCTCATACTTTTTTTTTAAGGACGCCACAAATCATCATATGACCCCTCCCGCTGTGGTTAGCAGAGCTGAGGGAGTGTCAGACTCTTACTGACTAAAAACCGTCGTGTTCCGTCGTAGGCCTTTTATGTACCAGGGCTGCGGTTACTCTTTCGAACAATCCCGCAGTCCAAACTCATACTCATACTGGCTGCCCATACTCGAGTGTACTTTATGTAAGTCAAGTTTAAGTATTGTTTGTCAATTTTGACGTGTGCGTTTTACTTTTATACAATTTTTTCCTTTGCCTCTCCTTATAATAATCATAATATGAGGACACCTTTCACACTCAGTCACATTAGCCCCATAGTAAGCTATTTCTTAGCTCGTGTTATGGGTCCTAACACAACAGATGGACGACATATGTAGTTTCTTTAATAAATCAGCAAATTACATAGAGATTAGTGTTCATGGCGGGTCCGGTTGATTATCTGCTCTAAGAATGTATCTTTGCGATTGCTTCGTTTTGAATATGGGCACAATTCCAGTTAAGCTGAAACCGATATGGTTGCTTAACATTTGGGTCACAATGAGTTATCTCATGCTGCAATACAGTCGTATTAATGTGTTTTCTATTTGAATTTTATGACTGCTCGCATACAGATGACTTTTCCTCAAGCTATTGAGAAATTGATGTTGTTTCACACTTCCATGTTATTGCGTCATTTCTGTGATTTAGATAGCACATAAAAACAAAGATTTATTAGGTTCAATCCTTACATACTTATATAGACTTTCAATACTTTAAATATTTTCAAATTATATTAAAGACGGAGTTGAGTTAATGTAAATATTAGGTACGTTCTATAAAGTCTTGAGTGATATAACAGGGCCTCAAAAAGCCGGTAAGCATTCATTTCAAAAATGTCTTGTTTGTCCGTCTTTTGACAACGCTATCGGGTTTTTCTATTGTCCGTTAGACATCCTAAATATAAATTAAATCTTTGTGTGAGAACAATGGAAGTGGCTGTCTGAAAATGATATCCACTTAAGTACTTACCTTAATGGAAGATCAGATTTCAGAACGTTCTGAGCAGCTTATTATTAGCAGGTTCATACAACTATGTAAGTTAAAAACTGAGTAAAAAAATTTTTCTTCGCGAAATTCAGTAAAAATAAGATAATAGCCTTTTTTGGAAAAGTTCTAAAAGTATGACAATTAAGATGTAAAAGAGCAATTCAACAAACTTTTTGTAATTTTCTTTATTTTCAAAGTTGGGTTCGTGCTGATAATACTGTAGTAGGTAGGTAAGTACATAATCTTTCAGCTTGTTTTGGTAGACACTGGGGTTGCCGAGACTCCATTTAAATTATCAGAAGATGGATTGCTCTAGTTGAGTCATTATTTTTTAAATATAATCATAAATAGTAGCGTGACATTTAAAAAATATAAGTAGATACAAAGACCTCTTTTATTTCATACATTTTCCTCGACACATTGCCAATTACTCCCAATTTTTGAACCTTATAGTTTCACGCTTGAAATATCACTACAATCTCGTTAAACGTTAACAGAACTAACCCAAAAAGCGTACACGGTTAACGCTCTATTTTCCTTTAATTTCTCATTAAACTAATAGGCACGCATAAACTTCAGGTGCCTACGAAAATTAATCACACAAGTAACGTTTAATAACTGAGTGCTATATAGTTTTGTGTAGGCGTTACTACAATATTGTGTGTTAGAGAACAATTTCGCTCGGTATTAAACAAAAATATTAATAAAGGACTGTTTTTTTTTTCATTTATATTGCGGCCTTTGTCGCCCACTCTGTCTGTGGGAGACTTTTTCCCAGTGATGTCGTATTTACCTACATGTTTTATTCAGGACGAGACGGGAGGCGAATGTTTAAGCATAGTGCACTCGTCATTTGCTTTTAGACTGCCATTGCTTTAGGCACACGTTTGAAGTCGTTTGAGATTTGCATCAACGGCAAACTTGGTCTTTGAGTTCAAGGAGGTGATTGTGCGGTGTAAAAGTCTTGATATATTGCTAGACATCGCTATATCAGAGAGCAAAGGCGGATAGTAAGTATAAGTAACTTTTTTCCGCAGTGACAGCGGTATTTGAATGGTACATAGATAGTCTAGAGTGCTGCTCTTGAGCTTGAGAAAAGACTACTTTTTATCAGGGTGCACGGAGTAGTACAAATGGGACGCGCATGAAAACTCGCTGATGAAAGCTACTTCTAAATAATTTTATATATTTTTATAAATGTATCAAAATTATATTTTTGCCAATTAAATTAAATGATTGGTGAAACAAGAGTTCGTGGGAGTTCTCAGAATCTTTTTTCAGCGAAGGACCTCTCCTTGCCGCCACGAATATCCAATACGATGAGTATTGACCACAATAGCAAAGCTATAATCGTGCTATATTTTATCGCTTCTTCACTGATAGATATGATGCCACGAAAAATTTAATTAAAAATTACTAGCACAGCAAATATCACACCAAAACCTTCGCCCCTGAAACAATTGACTACCAGGTCTCCAGAAGTAATATAGCAAACGTATGTACTACCTACATTTCAGAATTTTACAGGCAATTTTACAGACCTTATACTAATATAATAAAGCTGAAGGGTTTCTTGGATTGACAAGTTACACGTGCGATTTTTTTATTTTGGTGTAAGATGGCCTACTTATCGAGGAAGGCTCGATGGACACTTTTGAAACCACTGGTAATGGCTAGTGTAACCTATAACCATTACATAAATCAGTTGACTTCTCAGGTCCAAATCTTCCCATCGCCTCTCTTTCTCTATGTCACAAACTCACCATTTGGCACGTCCTGATCTGCCTTTTCTCATTACCGTAGGAAACTTACCAGACGTGACTGCACTGACTAAATTAACAATACCCGATGTTTTGCCTTATTTTATTATATTATAGGGAAACTGGTTCTGCCTTGCGGTTCCTCCCGCCCTCGATCAGTACCTTTTTCGTAATCGTCGGCCGGTACCTTTTTCTTTTGAAATTAATATTTACTGTCAATTCTTATGAATAAATTATTCTGTGTTCAGTTTCATCGGCTGAAACCATCATGACAATCATAAGACTATAGCTGCTAAGTATCCTATTCCGATTTCTTTTAGTTTATAAAAGCACTAGGGATCAACTCAGTCCATAACTTTTCTCTCCTCCTCTCCTCTTCAGAAAACGCCTATCAAATACTGTCCAAATATCGAGTAAAAATTATTATTATTACCTTTGTAAATTATTTATTTCCTGTCGTCTTTCTTTACTGTGTGTATAAAAATTCGTAAATAAATAAATACAAACAAACAATCAAAACCAATAGTTTTATATCATAGTATAAGATAGAAGGATTATCACCAAGATGGCTGCTAGCCGATATTGTTTGTAAAGCCGGAGTTGCAAAGGATTACAGAGGCTACAACTATTGTAGGCTTGTAAGGCTGCTCGAGTGTTTGCTAGTTTTCGGGAACTTCTTCTGAAAGTATATTAAGGATAATAAAAGCTGAGATAGTATTGGTTTAGGTACTTTATTTCTTTGAAGGTGAAGGGATTCAAAGCATGTGATGAAAAGGATACCAATAAAAATTTGAGAAATACGCGCCAATTATTTTAATCGCCTTGTTTATGAAAGCTGTTGGTGAAATTGCAATAAATACAAAAGAAATCATAATTCGCTTTAACGTGACCTATTTAAAAATTATTTTGTACCAATGTGATCGAGATTTTTTGGTCATAACAAAACATGAACTTCAAGCCTTAGTAGGCCTGATCAATAACTTGAAAAATTACTGCCAATCTTACTTTTCCCAATACTTAAAGGCTTTAAACTACGGTGATTTACGTAAAACTTTTAGCACTTAAGTTAGGAAATCAGCCCAGAGCCTAATGGTCAAGCCAAGGATGTACTAGGATAGCATATAGGTATAGGCAGAGCTAGGTACTTGCCAGCCGGGCTGCCGCAAAGTTGAACAACTTCCCCGCCCTACCCCCACTCTTGTAGCGTATGACGTCACCACCGAACATCGATTTAGAAGGTCAAGAAGTGGTATGTATTTAGGCTTTTGTTTAAGTGTTTAAAGATGTAACTGATTTTTTTTTATAATTTTTAAAATTCAGGAGTATTTTTAAGAATTAATCTTGCGTTTGTGTAGAAATAGTTACTTATCTTATAACCATTTTCCGTAGTTTTGTCCGATTACATCATCGGCCAGTACCTACCCAGCTTCAGGAAAGAATCACAGCTACACATCAATCAATACAAAACCAATTGATCTTGGATTCTTTGTACACATCAGTCAGCCTATACTTGTTTTGTATTGCTTGGTGTGGTAGCCTGTACATAATATAATAGTAGGGATTTAGTATAAAAATATATAAAATATTACATTTCAGTAAAAAGTACACATCTAGTAAATCTTATTCCAGACCAGGACGTCCTTTCAAGGTCACCCCCGGTCCCTAGGTGCGTTCCGAAACGTCACGAGCGATTCCGTAAGGTTCCGAAACAGTCCTAGCCTGTTCCAATTTAGGATATTACGTATTAATAATGGATGTATCTATATCAGAATATTGGAACATAAATATATTAGATGTTTATTTTGTATGTTTCCCTAAGGGATTAAGATTTGTTTTTATGTGATACTTAAAGGGCAATATATTCTCGATTGATGAAAGGAGATTGATCGGGTGCAGAAGAGCCTTTGGTCAAGTCATGAAGATAGACCAGCTCCTATGAAATTCCCTGGAACCTTTAAAATAAGCACTGGAGTGGAAACCGCATCACCACGCGGTTAATCGTGTCTGTACAACCAGATGTCGATATTCAAATATATTTGTAAATTGATTTCACGCACTGCCGTAGAGAACCGCTAAGCAGCCACAGTTTTAACAAACATTTATAAATTCATTTTTTTTGTACCTATTACGCTTACATTACGATTCTGACCTAAATCCGATCAAATCACATCAGCACTATATACTTCTTCCTATAAAATATATGAATAAAACAGACATACAGATATAACCCTTCGCCCACTTCCTCCCCTTCGGTCATCCAAGGCTAGAGAAGTCCATCAAAGTAGTTAGACCAGTGAAAGCGGGACAAACTAAGTTACAGCGGCTTCTGAAACTCACACAAGGAACAGACATATGTGGGCTCTATTTACACGCTGTAAATAAATACATAGATTAAACTTGAAATGGATGATTTCATCATATGTTGATATCTTAATGACAATCCGATTAGCAAAATAACACTATACATTGAAGATTCAATTAAAAGTAAACCTAAATTCGATACTTGAGGATGGAAAATGCTTTCGTGTAATATATTACTTTAAACACGAAAATAACATTTGAGGAACGAAAATGCTTTTAAGTAATACATTACTAGCCTGAGCCCCGCGACCCCACTCGCGTACCGAGGAAACTACATCCCTCACCTGAATAAAAACTAGCCTATATCTTAATTTTAAATCACAATCCAAAATTATGGCGATTATAACTTTCTTACTCCATCTATTAATTATATCTTAAAAATGTACCAAACAATGGACATTTATTAGATTACTAAAACAGGTAAACATTCCTTTAGGTAATATTGACTTTAGAATACATTTAATTTTCTTATAAGGAAAGTTATATAAAAAATATGGAGGTAATCGCTGACTTGTAACAGTAGAACGCAATAAATCTTTCCAATATGGAGTCGGCGACCTACTGGGTAATTTATTTATTGTTTTGTTTATTACTTTTAACTGCCTCTATACGATTATAAAAATGTGCTTCATGTGACGTTAAACACAACACACATTTGTATCCAAATGGCGAAAAATACACACATACCTCTTTCTTTTTGGGAAGACTGTTCAAAATACCTAAATAGAAACTCAACTTATCAATAAGTTAATACCTAGTAGTGATTCTAGTAAGCACAGATATTTTTTAAAATTATGGTATCATAACTTTGTTTATATCTTACCATAAGAAAACATCATTCTACAATTTCCCGATTTCAAAATCTCTTAGGGCTAACTTTGCAAAGATATAAGTACCTAACTGCATGCTTAGATCCGCAGGTCAACGACTGCTTATAAAAACTTCGAAATTCAAAAAGTTTAAAAATAAATTACAAAAAATATTCCAAGCGAAAAAAAGCTAAACAATGTAAGATTAAGCCACTTTAACCTCAACTGGTTCACTTGTAAGTTTGTTTAAGGAGTTTTTAATACCGTTTCGCAGTAATTTATTAAGCCCGCTTACGGGGTTTAATTACATTCCCCCTGCCGTTAAATAAAGAAAATTATTTGAACACAAAACAATTTCTTTTTGGTTGGGAGTTTACGTTTATTGTTTTCTGCCACTGGACTTAGTGAAACCTAAACAATTTTCTTTTATTGTATTAAAATGATTTAAAATATTTTTTTCAGGCTACGTCTGAATAAAATAATCTTATATATTTTGGAGGTCTTTAATACCTATAACTGTTATCTAATACGTTTCTACTGAAATAAATTTAATTGTTATTGCCTTGCTAAAAGAAAAAGTTCACAGTCAAAACGCAAACCAAGAACACTGGTGCTAAAAATGCAAACGAGAACAATTGAATATTTGAAAAGAGAACACAAGAACCGGCCAGTAATAGACTTGAGTCAAACAAAAGGAGGTTTTATTCGGATTTAATCACCTGTCTCCATCAGTCTGCGAACAAATGGGATTAGTTCATTCAAACGGTATTAATTCCTTTTTGAATGCTCTGAATCACATTCTCAGGTAAATGAAAAGACTTGTAATCAAGTTCACGATTATTTTGCCACGTAAGGTCAGCAGTAGAAAATGTCTTTATCGCACGGCTACCAAAAATAGGTGACACTTCAATGTCGGGCCGGGTAAAATATGTTTCCATTGCAAGCTAGGTTTTCCTAATTTACCTGAGACATGTAATACTTACGTGTAAAGTAAATTACAGGAATAATAATATTATGTAATGGAAATTCATTTCTTAATTGGGACATACATAACATTTCCACCATAAACATCCATTAATACGAAACTTCTCATAAAATCGAAAAACTTCATAATAAAAGATTCTTCTTGAAACTTGTCTTTTCATTATGATCTTCTTTGAACGAGTAACGCGATGTTCGTTTATTTTTGTTCGCGTTCTCCCGCAGGGCTAAAGGTTTTATACACGAAGGAAGGAAAGATAAGCGGATATGCTATAAGGAAGATAGGTCAGGCACCTTCTTGTAGGTCAAGTAACGTATAGTTGGCGTGATAAGTTACTTGAACTAACAAGGCGTTTGCGTTCCTTGTCAAATCAAGACGAATTTAACAAAGATTATACTTGATTGATTGATGATTTAAGATTCTAAAGAAGGTGTACGAAAACGGAGCTACTAACATTCCTCGTCCTCGGAACATCCCCATTTCGGCGCGCTACTTTCTTATGAGATTTTGCATTATGACATCTCCGCTACTTCTTTGTTCTCCGTGATTTTATATAAAAGAATTTCTGTAACTTCTGCGGAACAAAAGCGTGTAGTATAAAGACTAATTAAAAACTGCGGCTTGAGTTGGGAATAGGGAGTCTGTTTTTGTAGTTTTAAATGGTGGTAGTGGTTTTTATTATTGTAAGTATTCTTCCGTATTTATTTAGAGAACTTGCATTTCCTTTTGTTTATGTAATGTATGATTTTAAGAGTATGCTCAATTAAATAACAATGACATTAAGTAGGTACTCCTATTTTATTTCACACTCTATTTTCTTAGCACGTGCAGTGCATACATGACAATAGGGAAGTATATTTTTACATGTTAATGCCGTTTAATTTTATATGAAAATGTGTACCTATTATGTCTTTCTCATTCTTAACACCCACAGCCGCTTCAACCCCGCCTTTATATTACAGTCTACAAGGATTGTCACGGCGAAGGCAAACTTTTACACATGATGCAATATACGTACAGTGTACGTAATCCTTAACGTAATCCATCACCCTTCTATAAAACAAAGCTGCTAACACCATAAAAAGAGAGATAGATATACCCCTTATACTTTAAGTGGGAAAGGGATAACAATAACATGGTACGTTCTCATACACCTCCATTTTATTCACGTTCCCCGTCATAAAGCAAGGGAAATTATGTCAGATGATAATAAAAAGTGCTGTAGGGTTATGTAAAGATATGCCTTAAGGAATAACACACAAAGGTTCTAAGGTTTCTTACGATTTTATTGCAAAAGTTGAAATAACAAATATTCCTTCCTTCATTAAAGAGAGAACTAATTGATTTGTTACTAATATACCTAAATAGTAAACTGTTTTGTTTTGCATTGTTTGGTATAAACAGGAAAAATATTTTAAAAATAACAACAAACAATTTGATAATCGTTTGATTTCACAGTAAAAAAGCACGTCAATTTAATTCCTTTGTATGTTTGTAATGATAAATGTCTGAAGGTACAAAATAACACAGGTACATTTTTTTGTAATGTATTTTATTAATTAAGTCGCATAAAGACATGATGTCACACTATACTCTCATCAAATTCTAAGAAATGAAGATGAGGAACAAAACACTACATTATTTATACAGTCAAGTTAATATTTTTACTAAATACAAACTTCGTGTTCCATTAAATTCAAACACAACTGTCAGACTGCCATTCGCATGAAAATTGAAGAGATTTCAAAACGTAGCGCTGACTGAAAATGAAAAGCTTCAATGGAAAGCTAGGAAAAACGAAAATAGAAATGAAACTCTTCAATTCGACGTCTGAAAGAAGACTGAGGAGTTTCTGAAAGACGAATAAATTACGTAACATTTTGTACAGTTTACATGAAAGATGGACAGACACTATCTATTAAGAATACCCGCAGACTACAGATGAAATAGTTGGCCGACAGTCGACCACATACCGCGATGGTTGGCAAATGTTTTTTTTAAAGAAAATTCTTGAACCCAAACAAAGTTTTCAGTTGGTCTGATACAACAAATATCTGATTATTGTAATGTGCGCAGTCCCATACATTTCCATCATCAAGAGCCCGATCAAACTATCGGTCGACTAAAATTTCTAAAGTGTACGGTAACTAACATTACATAAGCGATTACATAATCGACTGTCAGTAAAATTGTTCCTAAGAAATTATTAAATAAGCAATTGTTACTATCACATTTAGAATAAACTATACTCCTTCATTCTCAAAGTATTTCATGGGTAAAGGTTCTTTCACATACTTAGAAAAACCTACGTAAACTATCTCTGGGGAAATTTTATTTCGTTTTAACGTCAGCGATGGCACTGACATTCTTATTCTGCCTTTGTACCAGGAATACTCGAGAAGTAGGGTAAATGTTTGAGTTAGACATTATTATAATTTAGTTTTATGCTCCGTTCATTTGTCGCGAGTAGAATTTGAATAATTTTTAAGAATGTTACCATACTTTTTTGAATATTATAAAAGTAAGTGTCGGACTATATTATTCAATTATAATTCAGCAATGCTTGTTACATACGTAAATAATTTTTTTTTCACTAGGTAAGGGTCCTGTATACATAAAATCGTTATTTTACAAACCATAAAATTGAAGTAAAATTGAACTACGTGAGTAGAAGCACAGCCTAAAATGTCTCCGGCTTCCAAATTCGCATTCGAATACTCAAACCAAATTCAATCTTACACAACAAACACAAAATTCAAATTGGATTCGGCAAACTTTGATTACTCTCACTGCATCCTACTGCACTAAGCCGTAAGACGTATCTGATCCACTTTCATAGTTTACTTTAAAATAGAGGTACAGACTTTTAAAGAAAAACAAGTAATGAATTTCCAAGCAGCTCTGAAAATTAAAAGAAAACAAACGGGCTGTTTTCCTGAGCTTGCTAGAAATATTTTTGAAATGACGGAAAATATTTCTATAAGCCAGGTTATGTGTTTTTTGTTATAATAATTCCAAGTCAGAATAATAAAGTTTATACACTGATATTATAAAGAGGAAAGACTTGATTGTTTGACATGAATAGGCTCCGAAATTAGGTAAGTTGTCCGATTTGAAAATTCGTTGTTGGGAAGCAGGTGATCCCCGAAGATCCCTACTAAACATCGGCTATATTTTATCCGGGTACGGGAAGAAAGAAGACATGGGTGAAACCGCAGGAAAACTGCTGGTTTTATATAAACGTAGTATCTAAATTAGCTTTTACTTCAATTATAAGAAAGCGCTCTAAACAAAACATTTCTAGGAATTCAGACAAAGTTAGTTCCACAAAAACTTGTGCTACATTTACATTTATTGTGACATTTTCCAAAAAGGTCAGCAAATATATAGACTGACTTCTAACAACACTTTGATAGCGACAGCGTAAGGAGGTCAAGACCCTCAAATGTTCTATCGACCAAACTTGAACACGTGAAATCCTAGTTTGCCGATTTTGTTTGGCTTTCCGAACTTTCTGTAAGTTCTAGAACAATCTATACCTACAATTACTATTTATTTATCCCCTAAATATTTTGTGGATGATAATAAGCGAAGTAAATATTTGTAACGATGACCAATTTTTAAAGTGAAACGCCACTGAAACAAAATTGATTCTTAAGGTGCGTTTTCAAAGCCAGCTGTTGACTGCAACTGTTGAATGCACGTGTCATGACTGATCGGAATCGGCAGTCGGCAGCGTTTTCAAAACATACCTTTAATTACAATAAGGCTTAAGCACTAAGTTATGACTATTCGGGCATTAATCTAACCTTTGACAAGATGTAAGACGATACAAATAATGTACCTAATCCTTGACTAAAATAAACCTTGACACTGAATCTACACAGAGCTAGAAATAACTAGACATGCCAATAAATCTATTCCTAGATTTATGCTGGCTACACAAAATTGTAAGCATCGCACCATATGGCCCGTTTCTGATGCTAATAACAATTGTTTGTATTTAACGTAAAAATGTTTGTCTGACGGACTTTTATTTCGAGCATAAAAGTCTGCCTACACAAGAGCACAGTGACAGGGAATAAGCATGACTCAAGCATATTGCGTAACGATTTTCATTTGTTTGAAGCCTTACACTATGGAATGCAATCCGGCTTTTTCAGTCTAGTTTCAATCTACCCAAGATAGACACCGAGCTAAAGCTTTTTTATCATAATTGTGTGCCCAATAAAGGATAATAAAGTACAAAAATAAATACCCCTTTATTGAGGAGACTTATCCATTCATATAAATATTAAGGGCACTCAGTCCTACAGACATATAAATCTCATTTTTTTCTTGCTAATAACCCAGATTAGTTTCTTACTTCATGTGGAACAAAAATAACTTCAGCAAGATTTATAAGTAAAGTGGTAGTTAATACTAAAAGTATATTAGCTTTAATAAGTAATTGTAGTGTAAAAGATTTACCTGATTAAATCTTTATACTCGAGTGGATTGAGTAAAACAAACAACCCGGTGACACGTGCCTGTTCACAGTCCGTGCCACCCCCTGTAAACCATGGTTCATGGCGTTTCTATTTATAAATAAAAACGGCTTTACAACACAAACCACCGCCATATTTATTGTACTAGAACATTACGAGTACCACTGTTACTGTTACAGCCTTTTTATCGTCCCACTGCTGGGCACAGGCCTCCTCTCATACGGAGAAGGATTGAGCATTAATCACCACGCTTGCTCAATGCTGGATGGTGATTTCAAACTTTATAGTCCAGGTTTCCTCAAGATCTTTTCCTTCACCTTTTTTTATCAGCCTTAGGTGTCTAAGATATACTTAGAAAGTACATACAAACTTAGAAAAGTTGCATTGGTACTTTCCTGACCTGGAATCGAACCCTCATACTCGAGAGGTTGGTTCTTAACCCACTAGGCAACCAAGACTTTTTAGAGTACGAAGAGTACCACGTTGGGCGCCAAAATTAGGTCATGTAAGCAGAAAAGGGTAGTTGTACCCTTCAGCCTTTGATACGTTTTCAGGAGTTATCTTTTGTTATGTAACTGATTTTATTAGGTTCAGCCTTTCGTTTTAATCAAATCTGGAATTCTGAAGATACGAATAACGGCTTTTGGAAAGGGTTCCTTTAAGGCCGAACGTGTTAGTATGAGAAGATGAGAAGGCTCTTAGTTATTGCGTCAGAAAGGAAAACAAATCTAGAAAATTAGTCTGCCTCTCGCTCGTTTGTTTGTCTATTAGTAAAATGGAACTAGAAATCTACAATTTCTTATCTCAAGTTCCGTATTGTACACTCTTTTTAAAAGAAATTATAGTAACAAAAAAGCCAATCTACAGTGCTGTCATCAATTGATGTATTATACGAGTGTTATAAAAACATCCATTACTACGGTTCGAGAAGTTTCAGCCATTAAAGTCAATTGCCAATATTAATGTTGCGATCACAGACATATTATTTGTTATTTTGTCACAATCATATGCAAATTAATGGTAACTAAACCGTAATTATTGACACTGGTTTTAGGTTTACCGATTCTCGCATACAGTTATCAATTGGATATTAATAAGCTCATGCGGTAAAACAAAATTATGGAGAATGAATAAACTAAGTACTTAGAAGGCGTAATTTCTTCCAATCAGTATGTATGAATTCAAAAGTCGCGGGCATAAATTGGTAAAACGCTATGCAACTGCCGTTAAAAAAATTAAAATGCAAGAAAATAAACACAACCTAAAAAACCAATAACAACAATTTCAGTAGTCTGAATCCGAAAATGGAATTCAGCATTCATTCTTACCGTCCAACAGTTAAAGTTTAAAGACGATCTCCAAATATTGCTGAGTCATAGATTCTCTCGATTCTCCTAATATTTCACAAGACTATTAAACGTTTTGGACCACTCAAAGACTACAAGGCGTACCAATAAATCAAGAACATAAAAGGGCTTTGTAGACACCTATAATAATTGATGAGAAGGAAATTCGGATATTCGTGACCTGACTTACTGAAGAGGACGTTAGACTGTAAGCGGGAATATGTCAGAATTTTTCTTTTTGAAATATTTACGGGTCTGGCTTTGAGTTATTGTCACTCATAAGTGCTTTAATACCAAGACACAGACATTGATGAAATCACATTTACAGAACAATTGCATGCAATAAATACATATTTTGAAAACCTTTTTTAATTTTCACTAAAAGGGTAATAAACTTTATGAAGTTTTGTGACCAGCAATTCAGTTTAGTAGTCACTGTACAACATCGAAATATATAAAAATAAATCGGTACTATATATACTGATTTATACCTAATACAATCTTACATAAAAAGCCTTCCTCCCTTCGATATATTTATTATCTTCTTTTGCCCATCAGGGTCCATAACTGTGACAATCATTTTATATTTTTCACTAAATGTACTATATCGAATGCAATAAACAATAAAAAAGTATGTTAATGAATATTAATAAATACTGTACCTTAATATCCGCCTTCAGTCGAACCTCACCTTAACCTCTTCAAGAGATGCTACTAAAACACCCTTCTCAAAGAGATCGCAGGCAATTTAAAATGTACGTTTGTACTTTGAGCTTATTTCTCCAAAAACCTACATTGTATTTTACATTAAATGTACCGTGTATTTACATAGCACCTGAAATGACTGGGTGTGTCAAAACATGAGACTCTCAAAGATATGTTTCATCGTTTCTTAGCTGTTAAGGAGGTACGCTGTTTTATAAAAATATTCAGAACTTTTTTACTCTTTCTGTGTTTCCAGGCTGGTTAATACATTTGACAAAGGATGAATACAAATTGCCAATCGACTTAGAAATGCTACAGACGTCTCGAGTACAACTCAAGTAAATGGTTTTATCACTACTTCCAGTCTCTAAAACTCGAACTCATGAAACCTTAATATAGTACACAAAAGGACATTTACCTACAAACCAGGTTATTATACCTTATTCTTACCTGGTCAAAAAGATAAACCATGACCACGGCCAGTGTAATTTGGCCGAACGGCCGTCTGGAAAAGAAAACGGTATCGTACATATATCGTGATTATGACTCGATGGTATATAACGCTCTATTTGTCAAAGAAAAAAATACTGTCTACAAAGCAAAAGATTCAACAAACGTCTCATAAGCCGTTTTATTTCATAACTCCTGTACATTTTATAGTAAGTTTCGGTTTCAATTGCTCCACTTTTATTTGCCGACGTTTCGTGCCCCGGGGCACTCTAATACCGGCTCCATTATCTTCTAGCTTTAGCTCCAACAAATTCTTATCGTGAACTAAAATCCGCAATTTATAACTTTTACAAGTACGAGTATCTTTCGAGTTTCCTTCACTTAAATGTAGTATTTATATCTTTTTTCTGAACTTTTCGTGGAATTTGCCGAGTATATCCTACATATTATAGGTATTCAGAATAATGATTTTATAGGTATATCTTTTTTAATAATTTTATGTGGTCCCTATCATCTTATAACTCTATTGTAATGACTGACGTACCAGTACCAGTTACCAGTCTATATCCCATACTAATTTGTTCAAAATTTCAATTACCAAATACATTTTCGTCCCAAATCTCTCGAGACGCTATCATACCATACATTATCCAGGAAGTAAGTAAAGACTGATTTATTGTCAGCTTACATTCACTTTATTAACTGTTCCACTTTTTTCTTTTATCTTACAAGACTCACTGATAAAATACGCACTCTAGGGCTTTTTAAATATTCGCTTGAATCGAATTTGAAATGAATATTGTATTGTTACCCTGGGTTTATATGGACTTGAGTAGATTTATTAGGTATAGTCTCTGAAGTCTTAGATAGCCCGATCTATTCAAAATTGAAATAATGTTATTTTTGCCACTACAAGGCATTTTAAATCGTAGTTACATTGATTTTTGAAAGCTACCCAAAACTGGATGATTTAAGAGTCAAACCAACCTAAAGTGTAAAAATTAATGCATTTTCTCATACTAAAATTGAAGAATGTATGGAATAATGTAGTATATGCGAAGTTAGTACATACTGTAAATACGTCATAAATTCTTGTAGCGCCTATCAATCATGCCTAAGATGACTCGCGCTATCTATCGCCGATCTTTGAGAAGCAAACACATTAGACTAGTCCAACAAACCAAAGATATTTGGCTAAAAATAAACAACTATTATTACATACATTAACTATATTCACTGCAGAATCTGTTAGGCGATAGTTGGTCCAATGATGGGCAGGTGAACAGAGAGTTTATAAGACATGAACAGTCTTCCATACACGGAACAACTGCGCTCAATGTTGCTTAACCTGAGCCTTATTACTTATGCAAAAGGTCCTCAGTCTTTTTCAAATATTAGAAGTCTACCAATAAGTATCATGTATTAACCTATACCCACTGAAATCAATGGGGGATGTCTAAGTGCAGCAGTGAATGTCTCACATCTGAAATGATGATGATGTTTACTTACTTCTTCCTTTATTTCGGAATTACATCCCTCGATTCCGAATCTTGGATAGGCGTTATCGTATCGATCTATGGCGTTCTTGGAAACTCAAATCCTTTCAATTTGTTGAGAATCCGTTCGTCAGATCTTTAAATTGCATTGTAATACCAGGGATTGGTGTAATCGAATTGATAAGTCAAGAGTTTTGCTTGAGTTTTAATGGAAATCTACGTCAGAGGAATATGGAAGAAGAAATCATGCTAAGACCCAAATGATATTTAAATAAGGACTGTAGGATGATAATTATATTCAAAACGTCAAAACATGTAAATAACTACGAAAAAACCAAAACCTTTAATATATTTTTTCTCGTATGTTTGTTTTTTTTTTCAAATAATAATTGATATTCTTTCCTTCCTTTTTTATTTAAGTATATTTCATGGTTAAATCTTTTTTCTAATGTTTAGTAATCCTTCACTTTACCTTATCACAAAAAACTAATGATGTATACAAACCTACTGACATTTTAAAATATTAACGTCATCGATCTTAAAATAAATCGATCGAAAAAACCAAATAAGAAACAATCTCTATCTAATTTATTTTAAAATAAAATAAAGCGCACTTATAAGGAAAATAAAGTGTAAAACATTATGGCAAAAAGTCCCGGATTATATAACTAAGAACATTTTCTAAGAAATTAGTAAGCTCTATAATTTTCCTTATATAATTACCTCTAACAAGTTTTTCTGTTACTCGAGTACTTCTTTTAGTTACTTGAACCAACTATGTTAAGTGAAATACTGTAATAACGTAAGCACCATAAAATAATTTACTTATGTTAAAATTGTCACCGGGTATATTTTACACCGTATAAGCCCCGCTAAACCAGTAGTCGGAAATGTAAACGTAAAATCCCGGGTTTCGATTCCGGGAATCAAGTGAAATATTAATTTATTTTATATGTGAGATTTCTCAGCAACTTCTTCCAAGAACCTCTTCCTAATTCTTCCAAGAAAACTGGCACCATATTTATGTAGCTTCTTATATTCGTAAAAGACAAAACCTTGCTAGTACCGTAGAATGTTCAAAACCTAACCTTTGATTTAAAAATTCTCCATATCCCAAAATTAGTCCCAAAAACTAAAATTATAGTCTAAAGAGAACTAAAGCTGCAAACCATTACTTCCCGAGGCATAGATATAGAACCTATAAAAATATCCAACCTCTTTCAATTCCTATTTATAAAACCTAGTTTAATAAAAAAAGGAAAAAAAGCCAGCAACAGACCCACCTTTGTAATTACAAGCTGTCGTTACTTAGGAACAAAATAACAGTAAACAATTATGTTAATTAATCTTATCTCCTTGCAGACATCTCTTGTAGACGTTAAGTAGAGACTTGGAGTAATTAAATACCGTTTATGGTGCCTTCCTGTATTTTATCGGCCGATAGGAGAATCTCTTCTAGGTAAGATTATGGGTCTTTGATTAAATTATTTATCTATATGCAACATAAGCATTTAAGTTTTACAATATTTAGAGCACACAGCATACTAAACTAGTGGCCGACATTTAACCCGATGGTTGGTCACCACTTATCTTCAGTATTATCACAGATTACCTTAATAGTTTGATACGAGTGTTATTTTGAATCCCAGCATTTTTTGTGGCAACTATACATCGAAACAACCTCTTTAAAATTTTGTCGAGAGCTCTTTTCTCTCTGTAGCATAAATACGGAATGAACTTTCGCGACCTTCAACCCAAGCAAGGATTTTGGCCCAAATTATCCTCGAACTAATCTAAATAAATATCAACATTTGCATTCTCATTCTGCTGGCTTTCCGCCAGAAACAATTTCCTCTTACTATTAACTGAATAAAAATACCACAGAATACACCCTTAGAAAAATAACCTTGCCTTACCGAATCACTTACGACGGCCCAAAATAACAGTACAGACATAATAAGCGTTTCTCTTTCGCTTTTTTTTATTACGTATTCGTATTTTAGCAATAAAAGCCGGGTCCTTCGATGTAGGAAATGTTAATATATCGACCTCTTCAACCTTTAGGAAGTTGCTTATTCATGCCTTAAAGGACATATTAAGTACTATGTGTTAGGTTTCCAAGAATCAATCGCCAATCCGAATTGAGTGATGAGTGATTAACGCTCATTTCTTCTCTGTTCATTCTCCATGAGAAGAAGCCTGAATGAAGTAAACTCTCAGGAAAACATTTAAGCTATTAAGATGTAATTCAAAAATATATGTAACTGGTACAAATAATCAAAAGCCTAATAGTATTTTGATGTATCTTCTCTACCGTAACCCAGTGGTATAAAAATAACTACAATTTTACTCTCAATTGGAAATGTCTGTCAAGTAAAATATTAACTAGAAGTGTCATATTTCTAGGAATACAAACCACCAAATATAAATACTTATGGACCCACGCTCGGTTCTATTTGGCAGAATATGTTCAGCATTCTTATAAATAGAACGATAATAGATTTTTTTCCTACAAAAGAATGTGTGAAATAAATTATACTGAACCCACTGAAGTGAATTATATCAATAACGCTATTCAAGAAGTATCCGTACATATATTAGGAATATATATCTGTCGGATTGTGACATACTTTTGTGATTCTCAAAACATAGCTAATAGTACCTACATAATCAAAATACAAATATTATTATTTCAAATTCACTAAAAGGCAAACATCTCCCCAGAAAACACTACATTAATCAAAACATAACTAGATTAGATCTCATAAAACCAACTCTAAAGTAACAAAATGGCGCTAAAAACCTAATTTAATTTGTAATACATAAAATTAGCAATAATTCAATTTATTACTTAGCTTTGTACGAAAGCGTTATTTCCTAAACTTAGTCACGTTTCATGACAATGCTTAGGCAAATCGAATTTTAGTCTAACAATGATATAGCTTTTTTGTTGTCGCTGGGCTAAAAATGCTATTACGCATCCCCTTCCCGTCGGGGACGGGAGAGGGTATGGGACTCCCCGGTTAAATCGTTTCCGGTATACCCACTAAAAGGCCCAGCGGCACTCCGACCTCGCCTGAGTGGAGGGTCTGGGAATCTATGGCGTCCAGTCCCCACCGGCGATTGCCCGCCTTACGGCAGGCCCCTCATACCTCCCCCTAGTAGGGAAGGGTCCTTATAATGGCCGGAGCGCAGGGGTCGATCCTTGTGATGCAGGCGGTGGCACCCCCGTGCCTGTCGCCCGCTGATCACCCCCCGGGGCGGATGGGGACGGACATCGTGTTTGTCGTCTTCTGCCCCTTCTTCGTCTGCGAAGCGGCACCGCGAGAGGGTCGTTCTCCCGCATGCTCCGCCGCTTCCTTCTGTGACATAATGTCCTCACAGAAGGAGGCTACCGCTTCCCATGCCTCCTCACTTCCCAGCATGGCGGCAATCACGCTGGGAAGCGAGAGGTCGTTTCCGACCACTGTCATCAGGGCGCGGCGGGTTCAGCCCACGATGAGCACACCTGAAGTGTGTGCTCTGCTGTATCCACCGTGGCTTCGCAGTGGTGACACTGTGGAGTCTCCTCCTCCCAATCCGGTGCAGGTACGATCCGAAGCAGCCATGCCCGGACAGTACCTGCACCAGACGCATCGAAAGGCACCCATGCCGCCGATCGAGCCATCCGTTCAGGACAGGCCCAACGGCATCCAGCGTCCAGCGCCCGTACGTTGCCGAGGCAAGGTCTTCGGCCCAGTGCAGAGTTATTGCCTCCCTTGCCTCCTCACGCACCTCTTCCTTTCTATCGGGTCTGGGCGCCGGTTTAGCGCCTTCTGCGCCACCGTCCAGTCGTACACTCTGGCGAGCACCCATGCCTCGAGCTCCCAGGAGGGTTCCGCCAGAACGCACGCCGCCGCGAAGCTCACCGTGCGATACGCTCGCCACCCGCTGTGCAATGGCCCTTTGTGGCCTGCGGATGGCAGCGGCGTTCACTCGACTGGACAATGAGTCTGCCCAGATTGGGGCCCCGTACAGTGCCATACTTTTGAGTATGCCGGCGTATAGACGCCGGCATTGGTCGCCGGGCCTCCCGATGTTTGGGAGGAGCCATGAGAGGGCGCCCGCGGTCCTCATCAGGCGCGTCGACAAGCCGCTGAAGTGTGCTCTGAAGCGCCACCTACTGTCTAGGACTATGCCCAGATATTTCATCTGAGGCTGTACCTCAATGCGGACACCCTCCACATGGATATGAGCGTCGGGCGGTTGGTGCTGCCGAGACCCATGGAAGAACACGGCCTCGGTCTTGTGCAGCGCCACCGTCAGCCCTAGGCGGGAGATTCTGTCCACCACTTGAGAACCGCCCGCCGAGGCCAAGCTGGCCGCCTCTCCAAAATTTCTCCCTCGGGCAGTCAGAAGGGTGTCGTCTGCATAGCAGATGACAGAAGTGCCACGGGGGAGGATGCCCCTCAAAAGCCAGTCGAATCCGATGTTCCAAAGGAGTGGCCCTAGAACAGAACCCTGCGGGACACCGGACTCGACGACGTAACGTCGGAGCTGGCCCGACTTGTCCACAAGGATGACTGTACGGTCCCTTAAGTAGTCAGCCAAAAGTCCCCGCAGATACGGGGGCACCCCATGGAAGCGGAGGGCCTCCAGTATGGTGGAGTGAGGAATTGAGTTGAAGGCGTTGGCTATGTCGAATGACACAGCCAGCAGTCCATCTCCTGCATCCATCGCCTCCCTCACCTGGCCCTTGAGTCGGGACAGGGCATCAATTGTCGAACGTTCAGCTCGAAAACCAAACTGAGCGTCCGCTAGATCTGGGCCAGTTGTGCTCAGATGCCTGGTGATACGGGCAGCGAGGATCCTCTCGAACATTTTACCGACCTCATCCAGTAAAACGATGGGTCGGCATGCCGATGGGGAGTCCACCGGCCGCCCTTCCTTCCGAAGAAGGCACAACTGGCCCTCCTTCCATGGCTTTGGGAACCTCTCACACGTCAGGCACGCACTGAAGAGGTCCCGAAACCTTTCTCCCATCTGGGAGGCGGTGATGGCCACCACCTTTGCGGGAACGCCGTCTGGACCTGGGGCCGTCTTTTTCCCCTGAGGCAGAAAACTGCCTTCTCCACCTCGTCCTCCGTAACCGGCGGGACCTCCTCGGCCGATGGAGCCGCACCTGCGGGCGTTCATCACGGGTGGAGGAAGTTGTCCCTGCGCGGAAACAGGGACTGAACAACCCCATCCAGTAACGACGGCTCGAGGGTCTCGGCAACTGGGGGACCGTACGGGCGCAATTTGTTGCGTGCCGCCTTGTAGGGCCTCCCAAAGGGATCAATGTCCAGACCCTCAAGCATCTCCGCCCTCGCGCGATCCTGGGCTGTGCCCATTTGAGCCGTCAATGTTGACTTGGCCTCTATGTAGGCTGCATAGAGGCGGTCCTCGTTGTCGAGGTCGCGAAGGCGCCGCCGCCTGCTGCTTGTGTAGGCCCGCCTGGCTGCCACACAGGCGGCCCGTAGATCCCCCAACTCCTCCGACCACCAATAGACGGCGCGCCTAGGAGGCGGACGATGAGACAGAGGCATGCTAGAGTTGCACACCTCGGTCAGGGAGACCCTTAAATGGGCCGCTGTGGCGTCCACATCCCGGACTACTACAGGAGGGGACAGCCAGTCCTGGACGAAAGCCGCCTCTGTAGCGGCCTCCCGATCTAGGCGGGAGAGCGCCCACCGTGGGAAGTGCGACCGACCCTCCTGGGTCCCCTGGGAGCCTGGGGTGGAAACATCAAACCGCACGTATCGGTGGTCTGACAGCGTCTCCACCAGCTCCACCCGCCAGTCCACTACACAGGCCGCCAAAGAAGGGGAGGCAAAGGCGAGGTCCACGATGGAGCCCCCCTGCTGCCGCACGCAGGTGTGAACTGTTCCCCTATTCAGCAGGGACAGACCGGACGACAAGGCCCAGGCTTCCACCTCTCGTCCTCGGGCATTTGTGGCTGGATTACCCCATATCAAAGATTTTGCATTGAAGTCGCCCATGATCAACACCCGGCGCTGCACCACTCCACTTGCCACCCTGGCGAGGACCTCTAGAAAGTCCTCGAAGTCCGTGAGAGGGCGGTTTGGGGAGAAGTACACCCCTATAAGGGCTATGTCACCCCACGCGGCGGCCACGTATCCCGATCCCCTCTCTAAGAGCGAGAGGGGAGGGGAATCCGTAGAAGACCGCGCCACCAATGCAACCGAGCCGTTGTCGTCTCCCAGCCAGCTGCCAGGGACAGAGTACGGCTCAGCGACAACCGCCACATCCACCAACCACTCCGCAAAGGTTTGGACCAGCAGGCTCTGGGCTGCTCTGCAGTGGTTGATGTTGGCTTGAAGGACACGTCGTCGATGCCCAGCCATCAGTCGGTGTTCATCGCGCATCCCTCGGTGACCGGCACTGGAACTGAAGTTTCAGTGGCGGCGGCAGCGGCAGGCCGCACCGGTGCCTGCGGTTTGCCCTTCTTTGGTGGCGGTCGGCATTCCCTGCCCGCCATCACGTGGTTAGCTGGACGACCACTGGCAGCGCATACTGCGCAATGCGTGTTGGCAGCCTCGCAGGTGGCCACCCTGTGCCCTCTTTCCGCAGCGGAAGCATAGTTCCCCACGCTCGGCAGTGGACGGGCAGAGAGCCCGGGTGTGCCCGATGCCGAGGCACTTGAAACAGCGCATAGGTGCATCCTCAAGCACTCGGACCCCACCCGAGCTAAGCCCGACCGGGAGGCGACCCTTAGCCAGAACCGCCTTGGCAACTACGACCGGGCACTCTAATCTCATAGTGCCCATGCCCTTACGGCCTGGTCTAATGGCTCGGCCCTTGACGGATGCGACGGGGCAGCCCCCCGCCGCCGCAACCGCTGCCACCACCTCCTCTTGCGTGACCGAATCGTCGAGGTCGGTCACCTCAAGAGCCACACACTTGACGGCTCTCACGACCTTAGCCGTATCCGAGATAGCCTCTCGGAGCTTCGTCGCGAAGAGGTCCGCCTTGGTGCCGCGTTGGGCTCCCGAGAACTCGAAGATTCGGGCCCCTGTTTGGGTTTTTCGACACGTGACCCTGCCAGCTCCGAGTTCCGCAGGGTCGACGTTTGTACGAGCCCGCCGCAACACGGACTCATAAGTCTCCCCTAGTTCCGCTGCCTCTGGGGTCAATGTCACTAACACGGCTGCAGTTCTTGGAGGAGGAGCGAGCTTCCTCCTCTTGTCCGCTGAAACTGCAGGCTTGGCTGCAGGGGGCTCAGGAGCCGACTTTTTCCCTTTCTGTTTCCTTGGTACCACCTTGATCCAAGGCTGGTTGGAAGGGGTGGTGGAGGGCAGCATTGGGTCTTCCCTCACTGGTTCGTGAGGAACCGTCGGAGCAGTCGGGGCCGGTGACGTCTTCTTGCCCTTTCCTTTGCCCTTGGTGGTCTTTAGCACCTGGGGCATAGCCTGGGCTGGAGCCGTTGAGGGCCCTGGTGCGATGGGCATCCGTCCGGGTGCCTTATCTGCCGCGAGTGGAGGGCGTAGTCGCTTCTCCGGCAGGAGCCGGTCCTCGATGCCGGCGAGACAGGCCCTGGTGAAGGCCCTCTCCTCCATGACTACCTTGCGGATAATATCCTCAAGGATGGAGGAGGGAGGCATAGGTCCTGGACCTTCCGACATCCCCTCGGGCCGAGACGTGGGCTCAGCAACGCGCGTGCAGCGCGGACACCTCTTTCTGCAGGCGATCCACCTTCGCCTGCAGTTGCCGCGTCTCCTCGGAGGTGGTGCGCTGCGCCAATTCCTTAACAATGCCGAGCAAGCTCGCTGCCCGGCATTTCAGGGCCTTCTGTCCCCTTCAAGTTGGAGGACTTGGAGGCCACCTCGTAGATCTCCATCTGATCTTCCAGAGCCATGCGCTCCATTTCCTCCACTGTGTGGTCCGCGTAGAGGACACTGGAGGCGCCGTGGCTGGCCTTGGCTCTGCATCTTCGCGCCGGCTGTTCCTCCAAGTCGGCTTGTAAAACCGCCCGCTTCGCCGGCTTCTCAGCTGCGTCTGATGAGCCTTCGGAGCCGCGCTTGAGGAAGGCCCTCTTCCTCGTCTGGCGGGTTGTAACGCCGCTCGTTTCACTTATATGTGACTCCGTGTCGGACAAATCGGTCGACACGATGTCACTATCCCTCAAGAGGCTGGCCGCGGATGTTGCGCGGCTGGTCTCTGATGCCGAAACATCTCGAGCCATGGTTTGGCCCTGAAAAGGGCCTTTGGGTTGGCCCTGAGAAGGGCCTTTGGGGAGACAGCGCCCGGAGGCGGCCCTCGAATGGCGTGGCATTGCCACCGACAATATCGAAACACAGGACAGGACTTTACCGTTTCGACGCACAGCGTTCGTTAGCCGCCGGCCTGCCACTCCGTTACGGTGGTCAGGCGCGGCGTTGCCCAGGGGTCACTACGTGGTTGGTGTAATCGAATTGATAAGTCAAGAGTTTTGCTTAAGTTTTAATGGAAATCTACGACAGAGGAATATGGAAGAAGAAATCATGCTAAGCCCCTAATGATATTTAAATAAAGACTGTAGGATGATAATGATAGGTATTCAAAAACTCAAAAGTGTAAATAACTACGAAAAAACCTAACCTTTAATATATTTTTTTGTTGTATATATTTTTTCTATTTCTCAAATAATTGATCTTCTTTCCTTCCTTCTTTTGTTTAAGTATGTAAATTTCATGACTAAACGTTTTTTCTAATGTTTAGTAATCCTTCACTTTTCCTTATCACACATCGACAAAAAAACTAATGATTTATAGATACAAACCCAATGACATTTTTAAATATTAACGTCATCCATCTTAAAATAATTCTATAAAAAAAAACAGATAAGAAACAATCTCTATCCATTATTTAAACAAAATAAAAATAGAACACACTTATGAGGAAAATAAAGTGTAAAACATTATGGCATAAAGTCCCGGATTATATAACTAAGAACATTTTCTAAGAAATTAGTTAGCTCACTAATTTTCCTTATATAATTACCTCTAACAAGTTTTTCGTTACTCGAGTACTTCTTGAAGTTTCTTGGAGCAACTATGTTAAGTACTGTGATAACGTAAGCACCATAAAATAATTTACTTACGTTAAAATTGTCACCGGGTATATTTTACACCGAATAAGCCCCGCTATACCAGTGGTCGGAAATGTAATCGGGTTTCGATTCTGGGAATCAAGTGAAATATTAATTTACTTTTATATGTGAGATTTCTCAGCAAGTTCTTCCAAGAACCTCTCCCTTATTCTTCTAAGAAAACTGGCAGCACAATTATGTATATAGCTTATTATATTTGTAAAAGACAAAACCTTGGAAGTATCTTAGCTTGTTCAAAACCGAATCTTTTAATTTTAAAAACCCCATATCCCAAAATTCGTCTCAAAAACTAAAATTATAGTCTAAAGAGAACTAGGGCTCAAAACCATTACTTCCAACGGCATAGATATACAGCATGCAAAAAATATATAATCTCCTTCAATTCCTATTTATAAAACCTTATTAAAAAAAGAAAAAAAAACCAGCAACAGACCTTTGTAATTACAAGCTGTCGTTACTTAGGAACAAAATAACAGTTAACAATTATGTTAATTAATCTTATCTCCTTGCAGACATCTCTTGTAGACGTTAAGTAGAGACTTGGTGTAATTAAATATCGTTTATGGTACCTTCCTGTATTATATCGGCCGATAAGGGATTCTCTTCCAAGCATGATTATAGGTCTTTGATTATTTATCTAGAGATGCGGTATACTTAAGCATTTCAGTTTTACAATATTTAGAGCACTCTGCATACTAAACTGTTGGCCGACATTTAGACCGATGGTTGGTCATCAGTTTATTTTCAGTATTATTTTGACTCCCAACATCTTTGTACCTATGTAAATTTACGCTATGTATACAGTCGGTAAATATGTTGATTGATCGAAAAAGTCTCTTTAAAAATTGGATAGGAAACTCTTTTCTCTCTCCAGCATAAATACGGAATGAACTTTCATGACCTTCAACCCAAGCAAGGATTTTGCCCCAAATTATCCTCGAACTAATCTAAATAAATATCAACATTTGCATTCTCATTCTGTTGGCTTTTCGCCAGAAACAATTTCCTCTTACTATTAACTGAATAAAAATACCACAGAATACAGCCTTAGAAAAATACCCTTGCCTTACCGAATCACTTACGACGGCCCAAAATAACAGTACAGACATAATAAGCGTTTCTCTTTCGCTTTTTCTTATTACGTATTCGTATTTTAGCAATAAAACCCGGGTCCTTCGATATAGGAAATGTTAAAATATCGACCTCTTTAACATTTAGGAATTTGCTTATTCATGCCTTGAAGAGGCCATTTTACCGTGTGATGGGTGTCCAGGAATCAATCGCCAATCTGAATCGAGTGATGAGTGATTAACGCTCATTCCTTCTCTGTTCATTCTCCATGAGAAGAAGCCTGAATGAAGTAAACTCTCAGGAAAACATTTAAGCTATTAAGCTGTAATTCAAAAATATATGTAACTGGTACAAATAATCAAAAGCCAAATAGTATTTTTATGTATATTCTGTACCGTAACCCAGTAGTATAAAAATAACTACAATTTTACTCGCAATTGGAAATATTTGTTGAGTAAAATATTAACTAGAAGTGTCATATTTCTAGGAATACAAACCACCGAATATAAATACTTATGGACCCACGCTCGGTTCTATTTGGTAGAATATATTCAGCATTCTTATTTATAGAAAGGTAATAGATTATTTTCCTTACAAAAGAATGTGTGAAATAAATTATACTGAACCCACTGAAGTGGCGTAATATCAAATTCAATATCAATAGCGTTATTCAAGAAGTATCCTTACATATATTAGGTTGATATATCTGTCAGAGTGTGACAAACTGTTTTCATTCTCAAAAACTTTAATTGGCTCAATTATTTAGGTACATGGGAACATTCATAAAATAGTCTTGACTATCATAGCTCATCAAACATCTCCACAGACAACACTATATTAATCAAAACATATAGATTAATGAAATTAGTTTCATAAAACCAATTCTAAATTAACAAAATGGCGCTAAAAACCTAATTTAATTTGTAATACATAAAATTACCAATAATTCAATTTATTACTTAGCTTTGTACAAAAGCTTTATTTCCTAAACTTAGTCACGTTTCATGACAATGCTTAGGAAAATCTAATTTTAGTCTAACAATGATATAGCTGGCTATTGTAGGTATTTTCTTTGTGAAAACGTGAACTAAAATTAAGTTAATTGAAATGTGTCTCGCTCTAAACGGCTGTCATACTAAATTAAAAGCTAATTTATGAAAAGCTTTGAATTTGTTTTCAATATAGCTAATAATTCTAAAAAAAAAATATTAGCTGTCAAATATTTTTAGACAAACACCCATTCAAGACACACCCATTTTTAAAACCTATGTAATTAACCTGTTCATGTTTTGCAGTAATATAGTTTTCTCCGAAAGCTGTCTTTAATATTCCGTTACAAAACAGATAAAAATAAAGAGTTTTAATTACAAAAACCATGACCCAACACATCCTCAACACAATTCGATTTATTAAAAAAACTATTTACTATTTACTACGCCGACATTTCATACATTTTCAGCACTTCAGCGCTTAATTGAGTGATGTTGCATCCAGCTTCGAAATACTCGAACACAGGTGTTTTTGTTCCCAATGAAATTTATCGATATATCGATATTCGCTAAAGCGCTGAATAATCCTTTGATCAAATTGTTCATTGTTAGTTGACGTTTATAGGCGATGGTGTTAATACGTTGTTGTAATTAGTTAATGGGAGTTCGGAATATGGTGTGAATTCGGGAATAGCGGGGAATAGTTTTGATTGGATTTACTTGTGTGAATTCTTAAATTATTTGTAGATAAAATACCTAGACGATCTTTCTCTATCGCTCTGTCTTTCTCAGAGAACAAGGAGGAATAGGAGAAGGTTTACAAAATCGAATTCAGCCAACTACCAGTGGCTTTCTATTCAACATCCAACGAGACTATGCTGGCTAGCACATTTTGCCGTCGACGAAATAACTACGTTAAAAGTTCTTAGTATATAAAAAATATAATGAAGATTAAATAACAAGTCAGAAATAAACACAATATAGTTCCCAAGCTCTCCAGACGACATTGTCATAACAAATATCATTTACCGTCAATACATAGACGAGACAGAACAATACCGTAGGAGGCATTCTCATTACACAGACGTGTGTTAATAAGATAAAGTAAATAACATTGTACGTTTTCATTACACTCGAGCATCACACAAAATTAATTTAATAAATGAAACGTAAACAAAATGGAAGCGTTAGAAAGTTTCGAGTGAATGTCGAGACGAGACTTGGAGCATCTAATTATCTGGAACAGCCATAGGACTCAAATCTCTGGAAGCGTAAAAGTCTGCTAATATATGCCCATACCTCTTTTAATTAAAGCCCAGAATTAAACCCAGAGAGCAAGACATCGCAATCAATAACATCTTTTTCAGTCGAACCGGGTAGTAAGAAGCTAGAAAGTCTGACTGTATTGGGTTGCTTGGTGGGTTGAGAAGGTCAGATAGGCAGTCGGTCCTTGTAAAACACTGGTACTCTGCATCATTTGCTGCGTTAGACTGGAAGCCGACCCCAAGATAGTTGGAAAAAGGCTAGGCAGATGATGAATCATAAACTTGATGCTATCGAGTATAATACACGGACCTTTGGCTTTGGAGAAGGCTATGACGTATCCCGTGGGTTGAATGATCCAAGAGACGAGAAGTTTCGCGTCGACATTCCCTCAGAGCTGAATCTCGGGAGACGAAACTTCAATGTAATTCAATCAATCAATATATTTCATTGGAATTCGCTGGAATCAATTAAACAGTTTGGCGTTGATCACAGCCCGAGTTTGGTTTTAGGAATTCATTGCTTTATAGCAAAATCTTTGGTCATTTTTGATGAGTTTAGGAACTGTTGGAAGCTTTAGAAGTTTTCGTTTCCATTATGCATTTGTTTGTGTGGAATTCAGTTTGACGGGTCTACGGTTTCCGTTTTAAAAGATTTATTATTTAATGCTTGTTCTTCTTCTTGTTGTTGTCTTTACGCAGAAAGAATATAGTATGAACTGAAGTATCTGTACATGAATTGACTAGTGACATTGTAGGATCGGCTTACATAACAAGTTTTAGCTTTTTGAAAAGTGTTTTACCTATTATATATTCAGATTGGTACATAACTTCAAAAGGAGGTTTATAGATACCTTGGTTCTTTTAATCTGTAAAGCAATTAACCAAAATGAAATGTCCCATATGAAATCAATACTACCCAAAACAGAAGAAGGTAAGCAATGAATCGATAGTGTCATGAATAGTAAATACAAGAATTTGTACACATTCAACTACTTACGTTTGTTAGTTGGTTTGCATAATATAGTAGATCACGGATTATTGAGGAACTGGAGTTCTCATACTTACGATTTTCCTCTTAACGTCATCCAACTATGTTTCGGTCGCCTTCCAGTGTAACTGGATGCAGTTGAGTACCAGTGCTTTACAAGGAACGACTGCCCTATCTGACCCCCTCAACCCGGGCAACCCAATACCCCTTAGTTATACTGTGATTTTCCTCTCAACTTCCTATCATGAAAATAAAATCCTTCTGGCACAAGTTATGTAAAAACCCATAGAAACTCAATTTTTGTCTCTGGATATTTAGGAGCAAATGTTCAAGTTTTTACTACAAATCACGGTATAAACAACATATTTACTGTCGTATAAAAATAGATTTTCAACCAACAGCTGTTCACAGTTTTTATTGATATGTTTCTTGGAAAAACATAGTACTCACACAATATTTTGTGGTATATTTACCGGTTGGTTCTATTTAGCTGTAGCCGCAAAGGCATAAATATTATGGCCAAGTTTTTTAGCACTCCATTTGTATACTAATCTTTGTGACGGAAGGATGAGTTAAATTATTCATCAGAAAAAAACTCCTCGTTTTCATAAAGTAGATGTTTCGGTTAAACATAGTTTTCCGTACAATTACGATGACTATTTTCAGTAACTAGACATTATCTAAGCCATTATAATAATTATGAGGTGAAAATATTATATCAAAACGCCTGTTTTTATATTTGACGTGTTGTCTGATAATAATGATTAATGTAAATATTATTTCAACTTCTAAATGGATTGATTTCTTGATACACGTGTAGTAGACGAGAATCAATGAAATTGTAATGCTAGGATAAATTCTTTACCTAACGACAAACTTCCTTAAAATGCAATTGCAAATCCTAGTATTGCTTCTCGTCGTCGAAGCACCAATTGTGATAAAACAACAGTCTTGTGTTAGTAGGTACTTTCTCTCAACATCCTATCTTCATGTTAACCGGTCCTCATGTTTTATTGTTTATGATTAAAATTAAACACTTAGGTACAAACTATATTGACTGTAGTTCTTGAATGTCTCAAGCGAACTCTTGAGAAAACTGATCCTTTTCACTCAGACAGCTGTAGTCGCCGAGTTATCAAACTTGCAAGAAAATGCAACTTCTTAATTAACTTCTTCAAGAGATAACTGAAATACATAGAAAGATAACTTAGTTGTCTTCATTGTTTATTTAGAATTGCACCACATTATGAAGTTTGTTAATATTATTCTAATTGTATTCAATTATTTTTAAAGGAAAATTATTTTTCCTTTTCATTAGAATTTCTGCATATGTTATATATTTTTTTTAATTTAAGATATTTAGCGCAACAGGACAGCTTTCTCCTTTGTTTAATTATCCACATTACTAAATTAAATTACTAGTAAGAAGACTAAAGACCAAGATAGTTTTCCTTAAACCACCGATTTTCAAAGGATACAGTTTTATTAAGAAAAACAGACGTTTATTTTGTCCGTGAAAACATTAACAAGTCACGTAATAGCCTCTAAACAATAAATTGACATTGACCGTCGAAATTCATCCGATTGATTTGGCCTTGTTTTCTAATTGGTCCAATATTACATACAGCTTGTCACCTTCTATTTATTTTCATAAGTATCTTTAAACATTTACCAAGATTAAACATGAATAGTAAATCCATGCTTTCAAAAATGTATGCAAATTGTTGGATTGAATAAATCCTTCTTTTAAAAGAAACAAATGAATGCAGCAGATTTAAATATAAGAAAAATTATTCATATTCAAATTATTTATAGAAGATATTGAAAATATACGAAAAATATTGTTAAAATATAATAAAATACATACAAATATGATTTCTGCATGAACCCATACCTAATGTGTAAAAAGACTACTGCCCATTTTCACCAACAAATACTTAAATTAAGGGATCCCCTAAGAGCATTTACGGAACACTTAATAAGAATTTCGTTTTCACCAAAGTTTAGGTATCCCTTATCCATAGTCATTTATGTCAAAATTGGGAGAGCCCTTATTCTAAGTGGCACTTAGATTAAGAGATTGTTGGTGAAAATGGGCATAAAAGTGTGGTTATCATTTTAACCGAAATAGGAGTTCTATTAAATCCATAATTTTTCATACTGCTTTGTGAAGCACAAAAAATATACTTACAGAAAATTTAAAAAAAGAAATTAAAGTCTAAGTATTAAGAAAAACAGTCTAGAAATACAGTCGGGAACACAAGTGCCAAAAGAATTAATTACTAACCAAAGAAATTGTACAAAGAGGCGGTCGGACGTTAAGCTACGTTCACAGTTTATTAAAACTTTCGAAAGCCTCTTATTGAAATCGGCTTAAAAACTGGAAAACCGCAGACGTATACCGTGAAATGGGGTAAAAAACGACGACTCCAAAAACAGTCCAAATTAAACCCTATCTTTAACGACATAGGGTTTGAAATCGCTTGTGTGGTGTTAATAGTATTGGACAAGTATGGGCGAGTTCCAATTGTACTAAAAGGACGTTTTGTAGTGGAAAAGGTGCAATGGGTAGTTTCATTGAGAGTTGATTTGACATCGTGTGTACTTGGGGAATTGTTGAGAGCACTTACCTGGATTTTTCTAGGTTTTCTTGTAGCTTTTGTGTTAGAACATTCGATGGTTTTCTAGCGTGAGCGTTTTTATTACGCCTAACAATATTTTGATGTGTAACTTTGCTTTGAAATAAAATCTAGGCTCACTCGCTTCCCGATGAATAATTAAGCTTTAATGATGGCAAGTGTCATCTTAATCCGTTTAATAATACACACACATACTCACAACCTCTCTCTTTTTTAATATTTACTTCATAACCACAAAAAAAATTACCTACTAGATATAGTTATCGGCACGGATATTGAGCCCTGACCTTCACCTGCGCAGAAGCGATTTATTGGTTTATTGCCTTAAGTGTACAGTGCGCAAAGCGATCCCCACTCTTCCGCCGAGAGCTCAATATCCGTGCCGATAACTATACCTCCATCAAAAGCTCGCATATAAAATCTATGGACAGATAACCACACTACCCAACGCACATAGAATTAATAAACAAAATGCTATTATTCATTTCAATGCAGATTTTATTCCAATACTAGCCAGTCGGCAGGTGCACAAAAGCCATACAAATCACTTTACGCGAATATAATTTTATAATAGTCGGTTTGTGGTGACTGACAACCGCAGGTGTGGGCTGATGCAAAAGTGCTTAAAGGGAATTTGCAGAAGTATTACTTCACACGAAAAATAAGCAGATTTTTTTTAAATAAATGAAATCAATACAGCGATATATACAGCTAATAAAGAGTTAAAGTAAATATCAATGGTTGCGACCTCAAGAAAGTCTTAAATTCCCCGTAAAAAAAGATATTTGCTAAATATTTTCAAAAATTTTGCCCCGTAAGCTTTGTTCAAACGATCGACGATTTGAGCTGACGAGTTTATATTAAATTAAAACGTCCGTTACCTTATTAACGGTGAAAAAATAGGTATATTGTCTCAAAACCTGGAGCACTCCAAAAATTCTTTCGTAACAGACCTGTGTTGCTGGGCAGTTTTTCGCGTCGATTCTTCCCAGCAAACACACATAGGAAGTGGGAAAGGGCAGTTTTTGGGGGCAGTCTTTGTAATTATGACGGTCGAAAGGTGCTGTCTTCAGTCTACTTTGAATAAACACTTTTTGATTTTGGTTTTCAGTAGTAAACTAATGCAAATTGGCCTTCTGTCCTTCAATTACTTAGTGGATCATATGACGTGGCTTTTAATAAAATTGACCGCGCCGAACCCATTGTTTTCATGTTTACTGCAAGCTACAAGTGTCCGATCTTTTAGGTCACTTATGTCATCACCTATTCGAGAAGGCAATGTAGTTCACACGACAATTTCTGAATGCTGTCACTATTTTTAGACAACATATTAGTCACATCTGATTACAAGAATTACGTTCGATTCAAAATCTATTGTTATTATAATATACCTAACATATACCAATAATTATTATAAAGCTGAATAGTTTCTGTATTTGCTTAAACTCGCCAATTTCAGGACTGGACTGATTTGAAATATATTTTTTATCCAGGTGCCCAAAATAAATCCATAGGGCGCAAGTGCTAACTCTAGCAAAAGCTAGTAAGTCAATAAAATTGAATCATTCCCCGTTACCATATGCTAGTACAACAGAGGCCGAAATGAGGTAAGTTTATCTTCAAACAAGGACAAAGATAAGTAATCTAACAAATACATTGATTACATTAAAATATGATACCGAACGTACTTGCCAAGTTCAAGAATTACAACAAACAATGAACGAATATAATAGTTTTACAACCGATTACGATAAGATAATTCTTTTCAGATTATTCACGTGTGAAAAACAAATAATGTAAAAACCGCCATGCATAATAAATCATGTTAATTTTACATCTAGGTACTTATTAGAATTTTTATCTAGCATCCAAAAAAGACAAAAAAAACTTTTTCAAAACAATAAAGCAGACTTCAAAATATACCTAGAGCTTAAGGCTGACAAATAGGTACTATGCTGGAAAAAGAATCAAAATCAGTTCATTCAAACACTGCTACCTACTTTAAGATCAATAAACGTAGGTGTCGATAAAATCGATTACTGACATATCAGTAACATATTGCTTCGTTTGAAAGTGAAATCTTCGCCAAGCCTTGACACTTCGACAGGACCCAAATAGCGGAACCCGTCACGCAAGTAGCATTCGCAAATACATGTATCCTTTTCACACGTATCGTTAATGACAATGTGAAAGTGAGACGGCAATATTTTCGCAATTACTATTAAGAGGAATGTCAAAATGTTAAGTTATTATTTACATTTCACAAAGTTGTGCATAAACAAATATTTTTTTTTCTATTTTAAAACGTTAAACGATGCAGGAAAAGCCGGGAAAAAATTGTTCCTATAAACAAAACCAAAATGGCGGCATAAAGAAAGATTAATACACCCGCCTTCTGTGCTTGACAAGAGGTTCATGACCAGTAGCGGTATAAGAAATAAGGCGATAATATTCTGATATAAATACTTATGCAACTTTCTGTCCTAACTAAATATCCATTTACTTTCTCCAACTAAACGGAACCGTTTTATCCAGTAGCCAGTAGCAGTAACCAAAGGAGAATAAAAAAGTCATTTATTCAAAGTAGGCTAAAAATCAGCACTTTCTAAAGGTCAATTATACAAAACACAGCCCCCAAAACACCCGCCCTTTACCGCTTCCTATGTGTTTTTGCTTGGGATGAAGGAATAGTGAATCTGCAAACACAAGTTGTCTGTATGGTTTGAAATCAGAAAATAACCCCTTATAGTGGAATTTAAGGGACTTCCCATGAACTCATAACCTTCGTTTTCCGTGTTAGGGCCGCGGTATTTTTTTTAACCATCTTGCAGTTCTTAATCAAACACAAATGTCATCTGATCCTCTCAAATAATCAAACCTAATACTTATAAAAAACCATATAAGTAGGTACTTAGTAGAGAATTTAACTTAACATGTTCTATATTCCTTACTTTACCACAGACAACTTTTACCCGTAACCTTTCGCATAATAGTAGGTTAAGCTAAACCTTTGAATACTTAAGTACTTACATGGTATCATAATTCTGGGTTAATTTGCACATAATTTTCCTATAAATATAATTCTTCATGATATCGTAAATATAAGCACATAATGACTAAACGTTGTCATGACAATTATTATAACGTAAATAATTGGATGTAAATAAGTTTGTCATTAAAAATAATAATTTAACTATTTTTAATGGATATTAATGCTTGCAGGAACGTATCGACAAAATAACTACTTACCTAATAAAAGGAATTTGCTCAAACATTTTTATTTTTTGTAAATCATCATCATCATCATCAGCCTATCGCAGTCCACTGCTGGACATAGGCCTCTCCAAGTGCACGCCACTGAGATCTATTTTCGGCTGCTCGCATCCAGCTTCTGCCAGCCGTCTTGCGCAAGTCATCACTCCACCGTGCCTGAGGACGTCCTACACTACGTTTGCCGAGGCGCGGTCTCCACTCTAGAACTCGTTTACCCCAACGGTTATCGGTTCTTCGGCTAATATGGCCAGCCCACTGCCACTTCAGCTTGCTGATTCGGTAGGCTATGTCGATGACCTTGGTTCTCTGACGGATTACCTCATTCCTGATGCGATCCCTCAGAGAAACGCCGAGCATAGCTCTTTCCATAGCCCGCTGAGCGACTTTAAACTTGTGGACCAGCCGTACCGTCAGTGTCCACGTTTCGGCTCCGTAAGTCATGACAGGTAGGACGCACTGATTGAAGACTTTTGTCTTTAGGCACTGTGGGATCGACGATGTTAGGACTCGACGTAGCTTCCCAAATGCAGCCCAACCCAACTGAATTCTCCTATTCACCTCGTCCTCAAAGTTGTTTCTACCTAACTGCAATGTCTGCCCGAGGTATACATATTTCCGAACAACTTCGAGAACGGCGCCGTGTATCGCAATCGGTTCCGGTAGAACATGTTCATTGAACATGACCTTGGTTTTGTCCAAGTTCATCCGTAGGCCGATGCGTAGAGAAGATTCAGCCAGGTCGTTCAGCATCTGTTGTAGGTCCTGCAGCGTTTCCGCCATGATGACGATATCGTCAGCAAATCTCAAGTGAGAGATGTGTTCGCCATTGATGTTGATGCCGCGTCCTTTCCAGTTCAGCGTCTTGAACATATCCTCCATTGCATTAGTGAACAGTTTCGGGGAAATAACATCCCCTTGTCTCACTCCTCGATGCAACGGTATGGGCCTTGTTTGCTGATTCTGTACTTGGACGGACATTGTAGCGGCTTCGTATAGACATCTCATCACTTGGATGTATCGCCAATCTACTTGACAACGCTGCAGGGACTCCAGAACAGACCAGATTTCAACCGAGTCAAAGGCCTTCTCATAGTCCACAAATGCTAGACACAGGGGCTGATTATACTCTTCGGTCTTCTGTATAATCTGCCGCACCGTGTGGATGTGGTCTATGGTGCCGTATCCGCTCCGAAACCCAGCCTGCTCCGGTGGTTGGAATTCGTCGAGTCTTCGCGCAAGTCGGTTCGTGATCACTCTTGAGAACAGCTTATATACGTGGCTTAGGAGGGAAATGGGTCGATAGTTCTTCAACTGGGTTTTGTCTCCTTTTGAAGAACAGGACGACAACACTCCTACCCACGCCTCAGGAGTTCTCCTTCAAACAGGACGGCATTAAAAAGCTTCTGGAGCTCCCCCAGTACGGGCTTACCTCCTGCTTTTAAAAGCTCTGTTGTAATGCCATCCTCGCCAGGGGCTTTTCCATTTTTGAGCTGTCTCAGAGCGATCTCGATTTCGCCACTGCTGACTTCTGGCAGGTCTTCGGTGAAATGGCGTGTTAATGTGGCTCTAGAATCCTCATTTCCGGGATCAGGTCGAGATGCATGCGATGCGTATAACCGGCCATAGAAATTTTCCACTTCCGAAAGGACTGCCGGCACCGAAGAAACGACTTCTCCACTTGTTGTGGTCAGCTTCGTCAGGTGGCTTCTTCCAAGAGATTGTACGAACACCTTTGACCCCGATTCAGCTCAATTGCTCTTTCAATAGCAAGAGTATTGAGCACCGGAGGTCACGTCGTACGTGCTTGTTGATCTCTTGGTTTAGAGCCCGCTTAGCTGACGAAGTGACAGGCGGGTTTCACGTCGTTTCTTCATAAGCCCTAATGTCTCTTCCGAAAGCTTTGATTTCTTGCCCTTACGCTGCATGTTACACAATCTCGAACCTTCCTCCTGAGGATCCGAACCACATATTCGTGGTTCTGGTTAACGTCTGTTGTGGTTTCCACGGCGGCAAATCGGTTCTCCAAATTTGTCTGGAACGTTTCAGATCCTGTCATGGTTTGGAGCAGTGTTGGTCGGAGCCTGGCCTTCATCAGACGGAAACGTTCGGCCTTGAAGTTGATATTCAGAGAGCCTCGGACAAGTCGGTGATCGCTCCCGGTATTAAACCTATTGATCACGGAGACGTCTCTGAATATATGCTTCTTGTTCGTCATGATGAAGTCAATCTCATTTTTAGTCATAGTGTCGGGGCTTTGCCACGTCCACTTCCTTTGGGGCTGCTTTTTGAAAAAGGAGTTCATCAAAAAGAGCCCCTCGCGCTCGAGGAAGTTGACGAGCATTTGCCCCCTATGATTCCTGCTTCCAAATCCATGGGACCCTACTGCCGATTCGCCGCAAATCTGTACTCCCACTTTAGCGTTAAAGTCCCCCATGACAACGGTGTAATGGGTCTTTGTAGTGAAGTGGAGGGCCCTTGATATATCATCAAACATATCCTCCACTTCATCGTCTGAATGTGTCGAGGTCGGTGCGTACACTTGCACTACCTTGAGGCTATACCTGTCGGTGAGCTTTATGATAAGGTACGCTACCCTGTTCGACACACTAGACACCTCCACAACGTTATCAGCTAGGGACTTATTTACCAGAAACCCAACGCCACCTTGGGATTGTTGGTCTCCCTCTCGGAAGTACATTAGGTGACCTGATTCGAGGGTTATGGTGTCCTCCCCCTCTCTTCGAACTTCACATAACCCTAATATGTGCCACCTAATCTTCCCAAGTTCCACCTCGAGTTGCGCCAGATGCGAGTCAAGCCGTAGAGTGCGGCCGTTGTACGTCGCAAGAGTCAGTTTAGTTTGGTGGCCTCCCGTAACCCGGAGATTCTTCGCACCCCCTGCCCCGCCGTAACCACGGTCGCCACCGTGACCGGGAATAGCGGGACTGCCGGGAACTAGGGGCCGTGGCTTTTTTGTGCTGCTCATGGAGGTATTTAGCCTACTGCTATCACGCTGGCCAGACGGGTTGATAGAGGGTTTTTTTTCGAGTTTTCCTTCTCTCGCACTGGTGTTCGGTGCATTTTTAACTCCATTAGTCGACTTCTACGACACCCACTGGAAGAAGGGGGTAGCGACACATGTATTCTTAAGCCGTCGCTACACGGCTAAGCCGTCGCTAAACGCTTTGTAAATATATAGATTAAATTAATATTTTCACCGAGCCATATCTTCTGCAATATCGAAGAAGAAATTAAATACATGATCATCAATTAATAGAGCGCAATTTATAAAACTATAATTCCCTTGTACCTAACTAAGTAGTTCTAATCAAATAGGTTTTAACTATAAATAACTTTAGTTTATTATTCGTAATATCTTTACTGTTTTACTTTGTATGTGCCAATTATAACAAATACCTACCATTGCTCAACACTTACAAATTGGGTTTCTTGTAATCGCAACACATTCAGTATTTATTTAAATATATAATGTATTCAGTTTTCCTGTCGATTGATAAACAATAGCACGTGCTTACAGAATGACTACTATATAATAGTATCTACTAAATTCCTATAGAGGAAAACATTTTAATTATTGCCATTTTTATTATACCTACCATATCTACATAAAATAAGTGTTTCGGAAGAATTGGTGGGCTGTCATTTGAACATCTTTATAGGTAGCCAGAAGTGAGAAAGTCTGACAACCAGTCCTACCAAGGGGTATCTAGTTGCCCAGGTAACTGGACTGAGGAGATCAGATACACAGTCGCTTCATGTAAAACACTGGTACTCAGTTGCATCCGGTGAGACTGGAAGCCGACCCCAATATACGAAGTTGGGAAAAGGCAAGACAGATGATGAATATAGTACATAAAATAGCCACTGCCATATACATATTACTTATTCGCAGAATGGATATAGTTATCCAAAATTCTTGTTTCTAATTTCATAGCACATGAATGCTATATGCTATAATTAGAACTGATTATGTCATACAATTATTTCGAGCACGCGATTCGTATCTGTGGCTAATGATAGCGTAAATGATACCTTACTTAACGCAATGTTACGTGTTATTTTTTGTCTAATTACTATATTTTCTCGATTGAGCAACATTAAGTATAGTGGTACCTAATTTTCTGTGCAATTGACAGCTGTCAAATTTCTAAAGAAAATAGCATACTGACTGACAAAACTATCAACTGTACCAAAAAGCTGTCAGGCCACAGGCAACATCAAAAATCATTTATCCAAACTTGGCTGCAAGACAGCACTTTATGAACGTCTGGAATTTACAAAAGACAGCCCCCAAAACGCCCACCCTTCACCACTTCCCATGTGTTCTTGCTGGGAAGAAGTGGACCAACAAACTCCCCAGCAACAAGTATTATTATCTTCTGCAAAAAAAACTGAAATAATTTTATCACGTCATAGATGCTTTTCCTAATTTAAATATAGTTTTCAAAATTCGAACATCTTGTGCAGCCAAACAATGAAAATTAGGTTTTATTCCACAGTTTAAATACCTTTTCAATAGGCTAGTTTCCTAAAAAATAATAATTAGTCCGTCTTGTAGATTGTCCAAAATTAAGCGATACGTATTTTTTCTTTTTTAAATTGGATCAGAACTTGTCAAGATATAGCGTGTTAAAGTTGAGTGTGACGTCACAAGTTGCTACAATTTTCAGGACACTGTGACGTAAAAGGCCCTCACTCCTAATTTTTGAAGTGTATTATCTTTGTCATTTTATGTTTAATTAAAAAAAGAAAAAATACGTATCCAATATTTTTTGATTATCTAAAAAGCGGACTAAATATTATTTCATTATTTCGACCCTGGACACTACCCTATTGTTAAGTTTTCTCCGAAGTTATGAGTAATCTTGCAAAGATCAACCTTATTGGTAATGACGATGCATCTTTGATTAGTAAGTTTTTTTATCGGCCCCATGAGTCAGGGATTACCCAGTGCTTATTTTTTCCTTTTATAATACATATTTGTTTCGCAAAAACATTTAGTTGGTACCTACATGATTATAAAGACACATACATTAATTTTCCAAGTATTTCAAGGTATTTACCTAACGGAAGGTATTTGAAAACTATGAAAAACAATAAAAGTCATAACAGTTTTGATTACAATTTCATATTGTAAAGTGCTAGGGTTTATAAATGTTTAAAATACCAGGCGTTACAGAGTTACACCATTCTATTAACCCAGTAAACTTTGCTCGCATGAAATAACATGAACATACTTACATGTTTTACATTATAATTACTTAGACTTACCTACTCTGTTCAACTTAACGCGACGGACGATAAGTAAGTAGCTCGACTTTGTATATTTTTCTCTAGTTTTTCATTTCGCGAATTGATTACTGCTCTACTTATTCTGATAAAAAGTCAGCACGCATGGCAATTAAAGGAATGGCTATAAATTCGATTTATACAGTTGAATAAAATATGAACATTTGTCAAAAATGTGTTTTATAAACGTAAGTAGGTACTACTTATTAAGTTAACCCACGCTTGAATTCACACAAAGAAATCAAAACATAACCTTTTCATACGCAAGTAATATTTTTGGAGCCAGACTAAACAAATCATAGTAAAAAAAAAGAAAAAAACACGCCTAAATAAAAATGTCAAAATACCGCTTCAAGCCTGATCAATTTCTCATGAGGAAAACCAAACGAATTCGGTTGACAAACATACACCAACCTTTACCCTTCCTAATTCAATTACAAATAAATGAAACAAAAATAAATGGCTTTTTCGTGTTATCAACTTATATTTTCATATAATATAATAAAATATAAACACGTTTGCCCGAGGTATAAGGGGGCGCGCGTTGTTCCACGCGCTCCTCATATATCTTCAGCAAACTATAGCGGGGCCCACCAGGGCCAAAGCCTGCCGGAGCTGCGGGTTTGTTCGAAAAAGATGCCGCAGCTCTGGTACATAAACAGCTTTAAGAAGGAACATGGTGGGTTATAGTTATAGTAAGTAAGAGGCTGAAACTGCCCTACGCCGCACCAACAGCGGGTGGGGTCATTTGATGGTTTCCCACCATAAAAGGGTGTCAGGGGGCAAATCAACTCCATCATTCCCAGTTGCCAACCTTACCTGCCCGTGGTGCACCCTGTTAAAAAAGGAACGAGACTGGCGACAGACTGGTGTCGGTATAACCACCACACAGCACCAAGTGGTATATTCGAAGCCTTGGTTAGAGATGGGCAGCGGCACCTCCGAAACTAAAAATATGACACTGGGCTCACGATCACTCATGTCCAGCGTGGTGAGTAGGCATGGGCAAATCCCAGCAGGTCGAAGGAGGACTATGACCAGCAATTGACGTCTTAAACATTATCTTACACTCGAATCTACTGCTGTTAAAAAATTTAACTGACCTTTTAAAATGAGTTAAAAACTAAAAGTCCATTATTTGCGAATCCCCAGGCCCTCTGGTTGCCTAATTAGTGAACTTTGACTAGCTTTTGTTTCGCACTAGTTGAATCTGTATGAGAGGGCATTGGCCTCCGGTACATACAACTGCTTTTAAAACTTTCTAAGGAGTGTGTTCTAACTACTATTACTATTCCTTGGAGTTTCATCTGTGGTCTTTAAAATAGAGAGGCTCATTGACTTAATTAAAATATTACTTAGAAAGACCTTTAGGTGCCTTTTTTTTTTTGCTATATGCTTTTACATTAATGTCTGCTTAACTTCTACTAGCATTGCGAACTCTCATAAATACGAGTATTACTGCAATTTTACAGCCACCATACCATATTTCTCCACACCACAAGGTGGAAATATAAAACAAAAGAAAACTATAACCCGTGAACTCATAACTTGCTTGTACAAACATCATAAACGGCGCTTACATCATGTCAAACGTAAAAAAGCAGGGCACGAGAATCATATGTGTGGTGAACTAGTACACTTCTAACTGTATCACATTATATACGTCACTACAAAAATAAAAACACACCTTAGGAACTGTAGATAGAGTTGAATTTCGATGAGCACTGTAAATGTTAAATGTTTCATCAAGTTTGTTAGTGTCAACCGCTTAAATTAAGAAGTTTCTGCTTGAGTTACCAACGCCTATCACGGCTGGCTGTTTTAATTTACTAGACTTAAATACACAAACAATCTGTGTGTATTTAAATGATAAGGGATCGCGTACAATATTCGTTTGCCGTTTAGGGTGGCGCTAGTTGTGAAGACTAATGGAAACCACACGTCAATTTCAGTACGTTTAATTTAGTTCGTAATTTCGCCGCGTGTTAGGGTAAAATTGTTCCGTAGGCATGGGGTATGCGAGCTGCAGATTGAAACACAAGTAATGACTTATGTATGAAGTTGTGTGTGTGTGGGTGAGGGTGTGTTAGTGGGTGTGTTCCGTATTCGCAAGTCACTCAGTTTTATTTGGGTCACGTTTGTATGTGTGCGTGCGTGTTCATAGGGTCGTAGCTTTTTCCCTTTGAAGAGTGTTTGGGCTATTGTCAGAAGAATATTGCTTTAAGAAATGTGTTGGTTCTACATAATGTATTGTAATGATTTCGTGTTTGTTCCTAATGAGAGGGACGGAATGGTTAAAGGGGAGCATATTGTTGTTCAAAAATGGCAAAATTAATATTCGGCATAATAATAATTTAATTCTCGAGTTTTCTTTGACTGTTAGATATGTTATGGTTAATTCACCGACATCTAGGCTTAGGCGGCTACAACTAGGTAAAACCGGCCTTTTGCAGCTGAACTGAGTTGTATCCTCTTAGCTTCTTCTAGAAGTAGGTTAAGTTAGGTGCTTATTTATGTATGTACTAGGGAGTACATACATAAATAAACACATTTATATGTACACGAATACTTTTTTTATGTCCTCAGTTACGTCTCCCGCAATTCACAATTCAATAGCCATTTATTTTGTTGCACACAAAACAATGTAATAACGCCATTTATAATCTTAGCTCATCATAATTCAGGTCCTGACTGCCAAAATGTCCTAGGTCACACGTCAGTACTTTCTATGTTCTTCATTCCTTTTTATTTATTCTTAACACTTTTGTTTTTAGCTGTGCGGAATACAAATGTGTGGTCATCAATGTTGGCGTTAGGTTGGGTTTGGTTTATTAGGAATAATCTATAAAGAAAAAGAAAAACCATTTCATCATAAATAATTATTGTTCAGGAAATTTTGATCTCAAAAGATTTTGGTGATTGCTGTTTTTCCATGAAGATCTCCACAAAACAAATACCTAACAGTCGGTTTAGCTTATACTTATAATGAAATATGCTCTCCTTAGTATTCCCCCAGTTGCTGTATCATTAATTATTAGATAAGATTTAAAGCAAATCTTGTCCTTTGGCCTAAATTTTACTATTGTAGAACATAACATTCAAGTAGGTATGTAATCTCACTTAATGCTTCTCGTGAGCATTCCAAGCTATTTGATTGTCTGAATCGAGTTCATCCACTAGTATCGTTCTAGGACACTTACGAGCATCTGTGTTGAAATAAATCGCTCAAAAAGCAGTCTATGTGAGCCCAATCATATCAAAACTTTCACTAATGAATATTAGTCTATTGAATCTGACCTCTTAGACCGCAATCGTGAGTCGTTTAGGCACTCAAAGACTCAAAACACTTTATTTATAACCTTGCACGTCAATTACTTAAAACGATGATCGTCGGAATAATAAACGAACACGAATAATTCTCATTAGCATTCTAACGTTGTGATTCCCGATTTTAAATTCGCGACTCGATTCAATAATAAGGTGAGTGATCGATTTTATGCATGGGAGATAGTTCAGTTTGATTTCTAAATTATTTTAATTGATAGTTAAGTTTAATAACTTAGATGACAGCATAAGAATAAATGAAATTGTAACTATTTCTATTCGAAGTCTGAAGCCCAACTGTTGTGATGAATACTTATTCTGGGGGATTTTCTTTGTATTTTATTTTAATAGAATTCTGCACACTGAATTTCAAAAGGCACACTCTTCTAGATGCCTTTAATGGATAATAAAATGAGGGTGTATAGCTAAAACAAAGCTGAGGGAAAAAATCGTTTGGATAGCGTTAATTAAAACAAACGCATAAACCACGACCAAATAACACGTGCAATAGATATACAACCTCCAAGGTCATCAATATGAAAAAAAAATCTAATGGTTTACACAACTCCGTGGATACTACAAGCCCCTAGTTATAATGTTTGGCCAAGCTGATGCAGCTAAACATATGTATACCGCAGTGCATAGTAGGCATGTGTAGAAGACTCGAGCCACGTGTAAGACAAGTGCCAACCTAGTTTAGTGTTCGTAGAAGTTAGAATTTTATGCGAAGACCTGGTTTGCAAGTTTCTGCATTATTTTAGGAAGAGTTGTGGACAGTGTGCCATGTGGGAAATTTTTATATGCCTTTGCATGCAGATTGAAAGCACAGTAGTTTAATAGAATTATTGTCTTTAGTCCAATATATTTTCAGCTTAATTGATGTTTCAGACCGACAAACATATGTGTAATCATCCGAAACGTGAGCCATCTTTTATAGAATTCAGTAAAATTATTACCGAGATCCCTTCAAGTTAAACTTTTTTAATTTATTGCCTAAGTAGTACCCTAAATATCGTTTAATTTAGGTACCTAATAGGAACCGATTTCGTACAATGAACGTCTATTACAGTCGTTAGATAACAGAAACATCGCCCGACTGTCGCCTACGGCCGACAAATTAACAATTCTATTGCATTCAGACCTTGTACTAGTGATGTGCAATCGTTTGCAATACTAGATTAAATTAATTGATACCGATACCAGAGCTGTTTAGTTACAAATATTTTTAGATCATTTTTTAATAAATTAAATAAAATTTTAAGTGTATTGGGATACTAAACCGGCTTGCTTCTGTGGCGTCTTTCACAAATGACATGTGAAGGGTCAGCCTATACAATGCGCAACTTTTACATAAATTGTCAAAAATGTTGTCAATACTTCGAGGCTTTTATTTAGGAAATATTTAAAAACGTTCATCTTTTTACCGAATTAATTGTTGCTGACTTCGTTACACACATGAAATTGTTTGCAAGAAATTTCATATTTCTATATGTGGCCGCTCCAAGCAAAGATTACATCACAACATAAAATGTATTTCATTCCACATCTACTAATATATTTCAGTATTATAAACATCCGCCTTCTGGCAGTTAACTATAAATTAACAAAGTCTATCAATCCTTAGTTATTTGCAAATTAGATTTATGATGATGAAACTAGTATTTTTGGGGTCGATACCAAAAATAGATTAATGGTTTCTGTCAAGGCAGCCAACATTTTTGCTTATGTTTTTTGAAGTCGAAATCAAAAAGGTCTGCTTAGGCTTGCATCTGGAGACAAAATTTGTCTTCGATACAAAGCTTTAGTCTAAAAAGTAAGTTTTTCCTGACATATTGAGTATCGGCTCGCAGTAAATTGTGGAAACTGCTTACACAGGTGTTATATACGGCCTTTCTGAGGAGTCGACTGGAAATCTACGGCAACACATAACACGACACTTTCTGGAAAAATCATCATTTAATAACATCTTATATTTCAAAAGCATAAAGCTAAGTCATTTTGCAGCATGTACAAACGAAACTCGTAAACGTTATATTTCAATGAAACTTATGTTAAAGCAAAATAATTCACAATAAAATAAATAAGATACTCAACAGACTTCCTATTTCACAACTCTCATAACAAATAAACTGCGATAACTCACTCACACTCGCTTTATTTACTGTAAATAATTCTAACTAATTAGATAATACAGCTTACAAAGACATTCTATTTTAGTAACACCTTCTTTATTTCGCACATAAATATTTGCCAATTACATACAGAGTCGTTAATTAAATAAATTGCTTGTTTAATTATGTTTTTGTCTAGATGTTTAATTAAGCCTAAGGTAACACTTTATCACATTATTATTTAAGAGAATCAGTTTCAAAATGCACCTAATAAATCAAACAATATAAAAAAAACATGGTTGGTTAACTGGTTTTGACAACTTGCTAAGACTTTGGTCACGACTGTCATTCATCTTTGACAGACAGTTATGGTATTCAGCTGCCTCAGATTTTGACAAGGAGTCTTGTGAAATGGAATTGTCAAACACAATAATTGCAATTGTTTTCTCTTCCTTTGATTAGTACTTAAATGCTTCCGTAATAATATCTATTTACCTACATCTGCTAAAATATTCGAATTCGTAACCTATTCCTCTTGGGAAGTCGGCAAAGCCAGAGACAAATTAATTCTAATAATATTTACTTTATGGGTATATATGTACTAATCTAGGTCATGGTACACCTGTTTGCCAAATTATAAAATTACCAAACTACTAGGGCGTGATTAATCATTACCAAACATACCATATAAATTAAGTATAATAATCTTTTCTAGAAAACACTTAGAATAAAATTAGCCCCACTCTGCCCCCTTTCTGTCCCCCAAAAAAAATACTCCTTGAAATTATTACCATAGACTGCTTTTTCCGCGTAAAAGTATCAATACATCACGCTATAATCTTTTGTATGCTTAAAAACAAGATCTGTAACAATAAGGTAAGGTCAAAATTAATAACCGTAATTGTCCTTGCTTATGACTTATTTCACTAAAATAAGTCTTGTTTCAAGGTCACTCGGAAACTAATGGGAAATGTGAAGGACCTTGACATCGAATAACTTTGGTCGTATTAATTATTACCACCTACGTAAGTACCTACATACATTTTGTATTGAATTTGGGGAAATTTTGAAATTCATTGTTTGGATTGTGTGTACAATTAAATTATTTGATAAGGTTTCTTTATTCGGATTATATGGCATTGTTTAAGAAACCATAAAATAGAGGTTTGATTGTAATTAGTGGGATAATTTAGTTATTTGCACCGGCTTAGCAGCTTATATTAATGCCTAAAGTAAGTCTGACAACCAGTCTAACCTAGGGGTATTGGGTTGCCCGGGTAACTGGGTTGAGGAGGTCAGATAGGCAGTCGCTCCTTGTAAAACACTGGTAGCCGAGGAAGCCGAGTTTTCCCAACATAGTTGGGAAAAGGCTCGAGATATGCTGAAATGTTTTAAACTAAAATCAAGGAACCTAACACATGTAGATAAAAATAGAAACAGCTATGTATATTAATCTAATATTCCCAGTTCCTCCTAATCTCCATACAAAACAAATATAACAATTTCCACCTCCTAATATATGCTCCTTTCTATTTAGGAAGACAAAGAGAATTAATTATTCATCAAGTTCTGTGTTATAAAATATGAATACACTCATCTAGACACACGGCAGTGTGTCCGCCAAGTTCGAGCAAAAAAAGCGACACACCGGCCGTGGGTTATATTACACGAACCATTTCGGGCCAAATTCGACCCCCCTATAACTCAAAATCTATTTTATTTACGCATACCAAATTTTTAGTATCTGTTGAGACCCCCTCACTTATCTAAAATACAAAATTTCATTAATATACCTATTGTTGGTCTTGAGATATTGACGTCAGAAAATCGCTATTTCTACTATACACTCACTGACTGACTGACTGACTGACTCACTCATCAAAAACCTAGACCACTTCCAATGGTCGTATTGACTTGAAATTTGGCATGGAGGTAGGTCTTTATGTCAAGGTAAAGGGAAAAATCTGAAAATGGCCAAGTGTGAGTCGGTTTCAAAATAATGAAGGTGTTTTATACCCGGTGTAAATTTATACCCCTAAGGAACTAAAACGAAATAAATTTATCTATATTTATATAATATATCTTCGAATGGTCGTACCGATCTGAAATTCGTTACAAAGGTTTATATTAAGTCAAAGTAAAGTAAAAATCTGATCTGAAAACGACCAAGTGTGCGTCAGTTTCGAAAATAACGAATGTGTAACTTTGATACATAATATATGATAACATGTCATGTCAGTCAGTTGGTAAATCTAGTCCATTTAGTTAATTTAGTTCATTTCTTTGTAAGAAGCATAAATCTGAAAGATAGTATAAATGAGACATTTCCTTAACTAACTTAATCATAAGAAAAAAATAAAATAATCAACCTTACAAAAATAAATGAAATCCCACCCAAAACAATAATGTGAAAGACTGCCAAGTTCGATAATATGGGAATGCTTCGCCTATAAAAGAAGTGAGATCTGAATAAGTACCAAGTTCCATAGTTACATATATCTCAGTTCAAAATAGTTACTTTTTAATGATGTTACTTGGCAAGTTTTAATAGAAAATTAAATACTTGATTCATTGCGTTTAGTAGGTTTATAACAAGGTGTGTGAAAACTTGCCAAGTAACATCATTAAAAAGTAACTATTTTGAACTGAGATATATGTAACTATGGAACTTGGTACTTATTCAGATCTCACTTCTTTTATAGGCGAAGCATTCCCATATTATCGAACTTGGCAGTCTTTCACATTATTGTTTTGGGTGGGATTATATTTAATGGGATCATTGTGGTGTATTACGAATTACCTATTCTTAAAGGAAAGGACATATTAATATAGAAAATTTGACATTGTAATATTGAACGTTATTATACATCTACATTTGAGGCAGAGGTACACCGCAGAAAAGAAGGATTGATTGCCTGAAAGAGGACATAAAGCAGAAGGAAGTGGACGTAAGTATGACATCTGATAGAGAGGAATGGAAGAAAAAGACACAACAGGGCAGGAAGATGATGATGATTAGACATCTACATTTTAATACTGGCTGTTCCACCAGCGTCTCGGGGAACTTCTTTTCGTGCCAGGACAAAATATGGCCTATGTTACTCGGGAAGAGAGCTCTCTAGCTTTCCAATAGTAAAACAAATTTTCCATATCGGTTCCGTAGTTCCGGAGCCTTTACGATACAAACAAACTCTTAATTAGATTAGTCTAACTATATGCTAATATCATAAAGAGAAAAAAATCACCACAGTACAGTTTGTATCCCTATTCTAGCCTTTTTTTCTCAATAGAAAATAACCACATAGGTAGTATTTTTTATGTCAGTTGCCAAGCCCTATTTATCACATATGTACGTGCCCAAAAGTAATTCCATCGCTTTCACTCAACTTCTATTTG